>NC_039358.1:46031710-46331710 GCF_003573695.1 Papaver somniferum
GTCCAAATTCTTTTCAAACAATTGAGGGTTTTCTCAAATGACTATCAACTGGTCCCACGATCACCAAGGGCCGGTCTCATGACCTCTTGGTCGGTCCCTCATCTTTTCATGGCCAGGTTTTACCACATGTCGCTCACACGAGCATTATTTTAATAAATGATTAAACCATCATTTAATCATTCTTTCACCTGGTCCTCAAGAGACTTTGGTATTTTGATCATTCGAGCATCTGGGTATTGTTAGATATTTTCAATATTTTTTGCCGCTACGAAGGGGGGGTCCAGGGGGCGTAGCCCCTCCCGGCTGTATTCGACCTGACCTGTCTAGGGGTTTTTTCTGGTTTTGAAATTCAAAACCTAATTCGGTTTCCAAAATTTTCTATAGTCGCGTCTCTTCCCATTAAGGATGACGACCTTTGATAGCGTCTTTTGAAGATGAAACTACATCTCCAAAAGGCATGAAACCCTCTATAAATAGCGAAGGATTCTTCCCATTACAATCATCAAAAAAAAAAAACTCTTTCTCTCTAAGCATCTTCAGAAACAAATACAGTGTGTTCTTGGTTGGGTCAAGGGAGTACAACCTTTGAATCCAACAACGTTGTTAGGGCTTCATTGTATCCTGACAGCAATATTTCGCTGACCGATTTTACTCGCCAATTTATTGGGAAGGGTCGAAATAATTGCTGAAAAGAATCGCAAGGCTTTGAAGCTCCAGTGATACAAAATTCTTTTCGTCCTCTGGTTTTCATCCTCTGTTACCCTGATTTTCCAACAGGTATTACATGGTGGACTCATCATCCCATGTAGTCGGTCCCTGATTCGCTCTGCGGTTGATTTTCAATAAATCATCAATTCTTAAAATTAGGGTTTTGAATCCAGAACTCTGCAAAAAAATGATTCTGAGTAGATTCGAATACTGATAATTTTATGTTGATTCCATGATCAACACTTTTGTTTATTATGCTCGACCCAGCAGTCAGTATCTTAAATTAATATTTTATTTGGTCCTGCTACCAACAATTCATCAGACTAGCAATATTTGTTCAAATCGGCAATATTTGCTCAGATTAAATAATATTGGTACTATCAATATTCAACAATTCAGCAACACGGTTTGCTCAGGTTATCAATGTTTATTTTGTCTCAGCAGGCATGATTCAATCCATGAGTCTCAGAACATTTGCAAGTTATGTTCAACTCAGCAATACAAGGACTCATCGTCCCATAAAGTCAGCAACTGACTCCACAATCACGAGAAATCAGTCGTGTCATATGGGAGGATATTAACTAGGGTTTTGGTCTGGCGGTCTACGGCACGTGTGTCTAAACACACAACGAGAATGTGAGCAAGTCGTGCAATCAGTTGGAAGAGTCAACAAAGTAGTGGGTGGAAAATTAACCAAGTCTCCGCACGATGAGCAACTGGTTTTGACATGATTTCCCACTTCCCCACTATCTGACTCCAGCAACTGTCACGCTTCATGGGATCATGGTTTTTATAATCCCAGCAATATAAATGAGTCTCTGAATCCTGATTGAACGACCAAGAATTTCTCGACAAGTTCATACAGAAAATCTTTCGTCTACACGAACTCATCGTCCGAGCAATCACTCTCAATTGAGTAAAATTCAATCATTCAGAACTTTCCTGCGCTGAATTCACAACACACCTACAATCTCAGATCATCATTGATCCCACACATTTCTCAGCTTCCCTCCTACAGATTAACCCATCCTCTCTTATGACCGAACTGACTCTGGAACGTCCATTGTTCTTGGTTTAGGCCGGTGTCCTACAGATTGATCTCTCGAACTTAAAGCACTCCCTTCTTGCAGTGCATCTGTGTGAGGTTCAACATTTCGCTCAGTTCAAGGAGTCTCCAGACGGACGTCTCCTCAATTCCGTAAAAACCAGCAAATCGTTTTTCCCCATCTACAGCCGTACACGTGTACTTTCTTGACTTCTTCACTACTTCTAGGCGTTGAGACCCTACACTTGTCTTGATGGCAGCTTCCCTCTTCTGGCACCCATCCGCTGGATATTGGGCACACCGTCTGGGCCCACCACTGCTGACGAGTACACTTTGTTGTACTTCTTTTGACCGTTGACCTCTTTCCACAAATCTCCATCTCTGGTTATGCCCATATTGCAATCCCCTTGCACTTATTATAATATTTTATGACTTAGCCTATGACACAGAACCATCACGTGGAACAGTGGTTCTCTGGAGCTCACGGCGGTTGGAGGTCAGTGCCTCAAATCCCACCTTCATCAGTTTTTGGGATTTTATGGATTGCCTCACTGCCTTGGTCATCTCCTTCCCATGGTCCTCACTGTCTTGGTCGTTGCCTCACTTGTGGTCGCACTTCTGGTCATTGCCTCCTTCTCGTCATTTTCAAGGTAAATTCCCATTTTTTTTTCCTTCTATCAATTTTGGGGTATCTACAAACACACACACAAGTAATTAGGTTTCTTACTTTTTCTGCAAGAGGTGTTAGCTCTACCCCACTGTAGAGCTGTGCATCCATCATTATTCGGATTTTAGATAGAGTGAAAATAAGGACAATGCAAATGAAAGAATAGACACATTTACATTCATATATGCTTTTGTTTTTATCTTTTGAAAACTGTTATCTTCAGCTGCTGATTGATATTATTATGTATTGTTCTTGCAAAAAAATACCAATTGTTTTAGACTTTTAGTAATACTTATTGTTTCGTATAAGATTTTGTCGTCTGCCTTATTTATTATGCGGATGACAATCATCTGATGCATGGTTTTTAAAAGCGTACGCTTCACGCTTCGAAGCGCAGCTCTAAAGCGGAACACCCAAAAAGCGTAATTTTGATTTTTCTTGAAGCGTTGACTAAGTCAATCACTTGAAAATCAAAAATGTAAACTAAAAAAAATATAAAGAGCATGCTAAGGATCGAGCCTAAGAGCTCCTCCTGCTCCCCAAAGAACACCCTATACGACTGTATAGTACAATACTAATTTTTGATGTTAAAAGTGAACATAGTTTTTTTTGGACAAATAATCATAAATTAAATATGGATTTCTTATATAATTCAATGATATTTATAGGCGTATATTTTAAAATATAGCGCTTCAATAACAAATCATGAAGCGTCGCTTCACGCTTCAACATACGATTCGCTTCTTAAAAATTAAAAACGCTTCACACTTTAAAAACCTTGATATGATGGCTGAATTCTTGAATGACACTATAGCCAAGAATTCTTTTTAGTGGATGTGCCAGTGAATGATCTTAGAATTGTAGGCTAACTTGGGCACAAAAAGTCCAGCACTAGTAGTTACAGTGTGAACATTAACTGTTGAGTATAAGTTTTCACTGACTGTGTTGCACCACTCTAACGAGTTCAATCAATCCTGTTTTAGAGCATGGTTGTGTAAGATATTGACCTAAAAATGAAAATCCTTTTTAAAAAAATACTTTGGGGTCCTTGATTATTCTTGTGATCTAAAAAATTACCTAGTTGTGAAGGTAGGGAAATAATTCTTATATATGACCTACCCGTTGGGAAAAATTGACAAATATGCCTTAATTATCTGTTTTCAGGTGTGGTTCCTTAAGATATCTTCGGCTTGTATCCTGCGACAAAGTTAGCGACGATGCACTGATTAACGTTGCCAAGAAAGCTGTCATGCTGGAGGAACTTGAAATATGCCACTGTTCTTTCTCAGAGGATATGATTAAAACTGTTGGGAAAGCATGCCCTCAGCTAACATCGTTCCGGCTCAATTGTCGAGGCTTCAGGCTGCCACGCTTAGAGAGTGATGAGGAGGCACTAGCCATTGCAGAGAACATGCCTCAGCTGCGTCATCTTCATCTTTTCGGGAATAAATTGACCAATGTGGGCTTGAGGGCCATTCTCGATGGCTGCCTGCACCTTGAATCTATCGACCTCCGTCAATGCTTCAACGTTAATCTAGAAGGAGATCTACTGAAGAGTTGTGAAGATAGGCTTATTACAGTAAGGCTGCCGAATGACTCCACAGATGACTATGAATTTGATGATGCCATGGATGAATCCTCTGGAGGACAAGTGCTACTATGATTATCCTCACCACCCGGAGTAATGTTCAGAATGGGTTTCTTCTGGCAAAATGGTCGTGATTTTTTTTGGATTACTGTCTCTTGTTTATCTCTTGATATACTTTTGTTTCATTTTATCAAGTAGTGTTATGGGTTTTGCCAGTTTTGAAGTACTTTTTCTTGGGCTAGTGTAGTAACTCTAAAAAAAAGGGAAATTGTAATTTCTCTAGGACGTAATTAGAACTTCCTGATCACCTTTGAATGAAATATCTGTTGAACTGAATCCAGATTAAAATGTTTGCCGCTAGTGATCTAGTGTGCATTTTATAACATTTTCGAAACAATTTGTGAAGCAAAGCTGTAGTGGCATTTCTCTCCATCTCTACTACATATGTAAAAGAATACAGAGGGAATTTTAACGTTTTTAATTGATTTAAACAGACAACAGACAATGATAGAATTATAAGAAGAGTACTGCAAGGGAGTTCCAGGTTCTAGATATTCGAACAGAATCCATATTTAGAAATACAATACTGGAAGAAGAAGCAAGATCTATCAAATAGTACTTTAAAACTGAAAACACTATTTGATAGATCAAGAAAAAAGAAAAGTCTACCTAAGAGATGAGAAAGACACATCAGAGTACACCAAATTACTCAGTCATTCATCAAAACTTGGTGTGATAATCTTTGGACAAATCAAAAGTCGTCACAGTGGCAGTAGTATTCACCAGAAGTCATAGTAGGCGAATGCATCATCATCATCACATTCGAATTCGGAGATATAGCTGCCTCCAGAAAATTCATAAAGTCCATCGTCAGATAAGAAGTCAATGTCAGAAAATCCAGAGGGGTAATCTTCATCATATGATCCACCATCGATTGAAGCATCAAACTCATAGTCATCAGTGGAGTCATTTGGCAGCCTTAGTTTTATAAGTCTCTCTCTGCAGCTCTTCAGTAGATCCCCTTCAAGATTAAGGTTGAAGCATTGACGGAGATCGAGCGATTCAAGGTGCGGGCAGCCATCAAGAATTCCCCTCAAGCCTGCATTAGTCAATTTATTCCCAAACAGATGAAGATGACGCAGCTGAGGCATGTTCTCTGCAATGGCTAGTGCCTCCTCATCAGATTCTATGTGTGGCCGCCTGTAGCCTCGACAATTGAGTCGGAACGATTTTAGCTGAGGGCAGACTTTCCCAACAGTTTTAAGCACATCCGCTGAGAAAGAACAGAGGCAGATTTCAAGTTCCTCCAGCATGACAGCTTTCTTGGCCATGTCTATCAGTGCATCGTCGCTAATTCGATAACAAGATACAAGCCGGAGACATCTCAAGGAACCAGACCTGAAAACAGATAGTTAACACTAAGGAGTCACAATAATGTTGTCAGGCATACAAACAAGTCAATGTTTCCCAACGTGGGTTCTTAATTATAATAATTCCATGACTTGGTATACTATTATGTCACAAAATGAAATTTCTCAATTCATCTGCAGTTAGACAACAACAGGGTACTTTTTTATATCATCAGATTATCAAGACCCCAAAGTATTTTATTTTGTTTAAAGGGTTTGATATGCAAGAGTAGTATCTTACACAATGGATAATAAGCGTTAAAATAGGATTTATCAAACTCGGAAAAGTGGTGCACTACAATCAACGAAAACATATAGTTAACAGGCAAAGTTCACACTGTGATTTTTTGAACTCAAGTTAGTCCACGATTCTAAGAGCATCAAATGACTGACTGAACGCACTGCACTGGCTCATCCACAGATAGAATTCTTTGCTATAATGTTATTCATTTGCTTTAAAATGTAGAGTGAAAAATAATGGACCGTAATCTAGCAACAAAGAATCCAGATGGAAGACTGCGTGCATATTTTATATACTGCTTGTCCTCTTTTCCATTTTGCAATGTCAGTAACCTTTATCAATCATCTGATGGTTTGTCATCTTCAAAATATAATACGCAAATGGCGAAATTTTCTAAGAATCAATAACAAGTACTATAATGTGTATATTTGCAAGAACAAATGCATACATAATAACATCAACTGGTAGAGGATGACAACAGTATTCAGAAGAGCAAAAGAACAGCATATACACGAATGTGAGTGTCATTACAAATGTTTGGTTTTAATTCCAAATATTTTTTTTCAACACAGTTATGCAGGTTCTATTGTATTGTCCATAAATCTACTTAAAAGCTGAATGATAATGACATTTCATGGAGCAATTCTACAATGGGGTAGAGCTAACACCTCTTGCAGAAACGGTAAGCAACCTAATGATTCATGTATGTGTTCTAAATCAGTCAACAGTTTAGCGGAAACATCATTATCCTTAGCAAGCCATAGACCGGACATAATACTTAACAGTTAACAGAACATTTATAAAACACTCAAATGAACAACTCGAAAATCATAATATTAATAAGAAGCAAATTGAGGGATATGATTGACTTACTTATCAGCAATATACTCTAAAAGCTCATCGGTACCAAAATGTTCCATAGAGAATTCAACCAACTGTCCACAACTCCTATCCACAGCTTCTCTTGCCATCTTTTCCATATCATAGAATTCATCATCGAACAAATCCCACCTATTCCTCATATCTACGGAACGAAACAGTAGAGGTTCTTTGGAAACTTTTCGCCACACAGAACATACAGATTGTGCCCTAAACAAGATATCAACTCCCCCCAATTTAAGAAATATATGAGCAAGAACATCATGAGGTAATTCAGCCCAATTTCTAAATTCTTCTGATAAACTTGATTCTTCCGTTGAAATCGGAGTTTGATTCTCCATAATACACTCCATCCCTTCAAAATTTTAGACCCTAGCTAGAAGAAATCACAAAAGAGAATACATCAAGAAATGATTATCTGAATCTCTGAGGTTTTAATTTGGGATTTCTAATAACTTGAACCCTTTTTAAGAAATGGAGATTCAGAGAAATGGTGCTGGTGGCGCTGTTGGTACCGTTTTATAAAAGGAACATTATTTAAATACCCTGGTATAGGGCTCCTTCCAAAATATCTTTATCATCTTTGCAAATACTTCCAAAATATCCTTATCATCTTTACAAATACGGCTAGGTATGAAAAAGCCCAAACCCAAATTAGAAGATTACCAAAATAACCTTCAAATAAATATAAAGATTCAGGAGAAAACAAGTAACGGTCGGCCATTAATTCATTTCTCTTCTTATCTTCTTCTCTCACCCACTTTCCTTTCACATTCCAGATAAAAAAAAATAAAAAAATTCAAAAAAAAAAAACTGCAAAAAAACTGCAACGAATTGACTACAAAACTAGACAAAAACTGAAACAAAACCAATCAATTGTTACAGAAAACAACAAACTAGATCAAGGAGTAGATTAGTTCAGAGATTTTGCAAAAAAAAAGAAGCAACATATAAAAAAAAACTTCAAAATCTAACGGCAACATCATTTTCAGAAGAACAAACGAATGTAATCAAAGATTCTGTGTTTGAATTAAGTTTGAATTTCACTTGATTTCAATTTTTAGGGTTTAATACATGATTTATCTTCAAAAAAGAGTTTGATTCATTTGATTTCAGTTTTGAAAATGTTCGTTACTGATATCTGCTAGATTCGAACTAATTTTCTTTGATTTTGTTGCATGTAATGAAAGACAACAAAATCAACTGATTATTGTTATTGATACTAATTTTATTCAATTTGATGTTGCATGTGATGAAAAGACAAATCGAACTGCTTTTGTTGGTGTTTAAGGAATCGAATGCTTCTGCTGGTGAAAAGAAATCAGTAAAGGTAAGAAACCTGCTGGTGATACTAATTTCATTCGATTTACTTTGTTCTACTTCATAGTTACTTTGTTCCATTATGTTGAATTAGAATTGTAGTTTATTTTGAATCGCTGCAATCATTCTATAAGAAAAAGGTATTCTAAAATCATTCTATAGGAAAAAGGTATTTTACTACAGATTTGGAAGCAACTGATAGTAGTTGTTCCCATATTTGGAAGCAACTGGTAGTAGTTGCGTTCACATTTTACTATTGGTTTTCAACTAATGCTAGTTGTTCATATATTTTGAAGCAACTGGTAATAGTTGCCTTCATATTTTGAGTCAGTTGTGCATCTATGCCTTATAAGTTGAAAACTAGTACTTGTTGTATGCCTTTGGAATGCCTTATGAATACGATGGAACATGTTAAATGGTTCTGAAGACATCATGTACTATTTTTTACTGGACTTATGCTAGTTGCTCCCATTATGTTCTGAAATGAATTGTGCTTTTGGAAACAACTGGTATTAGTTGCCTTCTATTTTGGAGGCAACTTATGCTAGTTGTTCCCAGTCTTTGTGATGGTACTTCTTCTATGCTTTAATATTTTAATTAAACTTGTTTTTAATTCAGTTAGGGTGTTGAATTTAGTTGTCTATTTTGTTTCTGATTCAAAGAACAGTAGTTATTTATGTTGATGAATTAGTACTAATTTATGTAGAGGGTTTGATGGTTTGTGTGAGTGTTTGGTTTTAATCTATAATTTTTTAGACTTCAAAAGCACAGTAAGTGTCACAGAACATGTAAAATTAGTACTTGCACATGGTAATGATGTCAAAGAAATTAGCACATGTTATTTGTCAATTCTCTGAGTTCTAAACATGTTTGTAGTCCATTTTGCTGGTTAATTATGCTTTTATGATAGTTGTTCCCATTATATTCTGAAAATAATTGTGCTTTTGGAAGCAACTGGTACTAGTTGCCTCTGTATTTTGGAGGAAACTTATGCTAGTTGTTCTCAGTCTTTGTGATTCTACTTCTTCTATGCTTTTATATTTCTAGAGGCAACTTAAGGTAGTTTATCTCAATTTCCTAAGACAACTTAAGATATTGGAGTCAGATTTTGGTAGTTTCTCATATATATGGAGACAACTTGAATTAGTTAGATCTATTGAGATTTCATTCTAACTATTTCTATTCTCTGAACAACACTAGTATGAAGAAGACATCACCAAGATTGAAGGCAATGGCAACCAACTCTGCAGATAATGCTCCCAGCAACAAAGCAACAAAAACTGCTGATAAAGTTCCACTCGGAAAAGGCATGAAAAGAAAACTTATAAATCTTCTTTTAATTAGCTGTCTGTATTTGTGTAATAGATGTTAATTGGATAGCTTGCATGATTGCAGGTAAAAAGAAGAAGATAGAAACAACATTAACATATAAATCTGGATTATTACCATTGTTAGATATCAGTTACTACTTGCATAAAGTATTGAAAGACAAGCCAGACCATGTGAAAGCCTTAAGAGAGTCTCTGTATTGGGGTTTTATTGAACCATTCTTTAAAGAAAAACCAGAAAACAAGCCTCCAAAAGACGTAACGGCTGAAAGAGATGTATACACTAAGATTCCTCAAGCTATAGAGATGCTTCTCAGTTCCCATGATAGCGTAGTAGTAATGCAGTTTTTACAAGTAGTAAGTAGAAGGTTCGATTCTCGGACTTTTAAAAAGGTTGGTTTAAGACAAATAAAAGAAAATACTAACTAAATGTGATTTTTGTTACCAATGAGATGGAGAACTAGGGTTGGGATTCCACTATTTTGATGTTGCAATTCACTAATTAAGACTTCTACACAATACTCCAAATTACTCAAGGCAGTTTTGAACTCAATCTCATGCCTTGGAGGATAAAACGTTACAAGCTCTATATTTATGACTCTATCATTAATCTTAGGCCTAAATCTCCTTCGCCTATAAAAAATCTATAGATAAACTATTCAAAACAATTTAAATGAGGCATGCAAAGAAGAGAGAATTTTTAAGGAATTATTAGCACAAAATAGGAGTAAATATGACAAAGAAAATAATTATTTAAATAAACTCATCAGAAAATAGCTTCCTCCCAACCCTAGAAAAGAAACTTAGCTACCCATGAATCGAACAATGGAGAAATATTGATTTTTCATTGTATTCAAAAAGTAATTAAAATAGCTTACAATGATTTCCAGTCGCTAAATATATCAACCACTACACAGTTGCAATTGTTCAGCAGCAAAAGACCTAATGCAACTAAAGGGTAAACGATACAGCGCTTGTGTGGTTATAAAACGATAAGTTTCTGCGACTGTCTGTAAAAGGTGTATGTTCTTCGTGTTCTTGAGTTTGCAACAGCAGGTAACTTTCTGGAACTCCCAATTTCTCTCGATTCTAAGCACTACTTTCTTCCCAATCTCTCCGTAACTCTTATTCATGTCCCAACAGGCCCTTATATACTCATAGCAACATTAACTCTTCATAATATATCGCCTTTCATTCATTATTCTTCACGGAATATTTTTTCTTTGTTTTACAATATCCTGCGATTTTCTTTCCTTCTGTTCCTCTTTCACGTATCTGTGGTACACAGAATTGCTCCAACATGTTGCCATCACCTTCCAGGTCGTCTCGAATTCCTCCAGCCACACGCAGTCTTCCCAAGTTTAGAAAACCATGCCCGATAAAACTCTTCTTCCCTGTTTTGCTTAAAGTACGTGGAAACTTCCCTTTTTTTCGAATCTAAAACTCGTACCAACCCTGTTTGATCCTAACATGCTTAATTAAACCCAGGTCCATGAGAAAATCCGATAAAATCACGGCCAAACCAATCCAGAAACTCGGTAACACATATCCTCCCCTGTTTTCTTCTCCGGGATTATTTAGCCCAACTGGATCAAATCCGTCAAGTACATCAAGCCTGTTAGGCCCTAAAGAAGATACCCAATTCTCAAACCCTAATTCTCTGTTTTGATAATACTTCTTCCCGCCAAATTCCAGGATTTGAATTGTTGAAGATGGTTGCCCCCTATCCGAGCTGCTGGGTTGCCGATAGCAATCAGGGTCCCCTTAGTAATTTGGGTGCCCCTTATCCATTTTTAAGTACCTTTAGCTATTTTTCGAGCCGATTTCTCCAAAAATGTTTCTTTTCCGAAAACACCTACAAAGACATAAAACACCATAATAAGTACAAAAATGAGCACTAACAATATAGAAAATAGTGGACAATTCAGACACATAAATGTGTCTATCAAGTAATGAGGAAGAAGGTGGAAGTTGGATTTCTTTTTAATAGAAAGGTTTATGTTCCAAAAGCAGATGACTTTGTTGTTTTCTTCAATGTGCAAATGAGGCCTGAAGATGCTGAATTGGAGAAGAAATTGAGTAAAGTAACTAAAGAGTACATAAGATTCTTGCATAAACATTTCCCTCAATAGAAGGCAAAGACTACAAAGTTACAAGGCAATAAATTGATACGATGTTAAGAGAAGAAGCTGAAAATGGAAAGGACCCTGCGTTGTTTCTGATTTTCTTTGGCATGTGGTTGTGCACCGTGTTCTTTTTCACATATACTAGTGGAGGTTACTTTACCCAGAGATGGTTACCATACTTGTTCTTCATGCATAGAGTGTCGTGGCCAGACCACATAGTGAAATATTTGATGGATAATATAAAGAAACCAAAAGGAAAAGATGGTCTTAAACGTGTACCTGGGTGCACACTATTTTTTTTGATAAAAAAGAAATGAAAAATTGTTGACAAGTTAATCTTGATCTAAAATTTTTTGAGAAACTTAACTAACATTTTAAATGTTTTTTGCAGTATTGGTTTTTGGAGCATAGCAACTACCTCCCAAAGCGACAAGGATTTGAACATTCAACTCCGAGATTCACTAGGTGGCACCAACTGGAATTGTGCAATAAGTTGACGGTAGAAAGTAAAGATAAAGACGGGAATATGGTGTTCCCAGATGGATTTACTGTAAGTAAAAATTCTTATGCTACTTTAGTCATTACTGTTTACTTTAGGCTTTATTTCCTAGTGTTATGAAATAACATATGTGGAAGCAACTTGCTCAAGTTGTCTCCATAAAATGAAAGCAACTTGATCAAGTTTGCTCCATAAATGAAAGCAACTTGATCTAGTTGGTTTCAGAAGTTGAAGCAGAAAGTTTTCTCTATTTTAGTTGTATATTAACTTGCCACTGATTTTGAAGAAAAAAATGCTAACTAATTTGGAACTTTTCTGTTTACAGATGGCATTCGAGACGAACTGTCACCACATGAGCAAGGACTAACTTACTTGAAAGAATTGGAAGAAGAATTAGAAATAGAAAAAGCTTTCAACAACCTATTATACGATTTACTTGCAGAAGAGAGGCTCAATGGCGCATTCCTTGAAGCCGAAAACGTTGCACTCCAAGAGGTCTTCTATAGGATTGAAGGGAGAGATCAATTCTTGAGGAAGTTCATTGTTGACAACTACTTCCTTGGAAGCATTTATGAAGATAACAAGGATAAGATTAATTTGAGAGCTGATCAACAGAAACACATGGCTGACATGTACAAGAACTTGCAAGATTGGGAGGATTTGAAGAACACAGCAGAAAACCTCTCAAGGGAGCAGAAGTACAAGGAGTGGAGCACAATGTTTCATGATAAAACAACCAACCAACAGTCCTCCGAACATGAATCTAAAGAAGATGATGTGTAAGTAAGTGAAACTGAGGAAGGAGATAATGTAGGTGACAATAAATCAACAGAAAATGTAGGTGATGAGGAAGTCGGTGAAACTGATGAAAAAGATAATGCAGGTGACAATAAAGCAACAAAAAATATAGGTGATGAGGAAGTCGGTGAAACTGAGAAAGAAGATAATGTAGGTGACAATAAAGCAACAGAGAATGAGGGAGGCAATCTAAATGCCGATGATACAATGGAGGTGAGCGAAGAAGAAATCTCTATTATTGAAGAGGCAACACCATTAATTGCAGTCAAGGAGCCGATTGAAAGGAAAGATTCAGCCGAGGTAGATATGCCAGATAGTTATGATGAGTTGATGCAGGAAGTGGACATTGATGGTATAACTGGCAAATATTTCTCTAACATAGCGGAAGTAAAAGGCAATATACAAGAAGAAACAAAGGAAAGTCCAGATGCGCCAGTGGAGAAAGAACCAGTTGCAATGGAGGAAGAGCAAGAAAAGGAAAGTCCAGTTGCGCCAATCGAGGAAGAGCAGAAAAAGACAACTCCATTTGCAATGGAGGAAGAGCAGGATGAAAGACCAAGTGCAGTTGCAATGGATGAAGAAACAGTTAGAGACGAGAAAGAAAACACAACTCCAGTTGATGAAGAAGATGCATCAGAAAGGTAAAAATCATTCATTTACTTAGTAGACTGCTAAACTTAATAGTAAATAATTCTTGGATGGAAGCAACTTGCATCAAGTTGTCTCCATATGTGGAAGCAACTTGCTCAAGTTGTCTCCGTATGTAGAAGCAACTTTCTCAAGTTGTCTCCATATGTTTAGGAAGCAACTTGCCTCAAGTTGTCTCCATATGTGGAAGCAACTTCCTCAAATTTGTCTCTTCTACTTGTTTTCAGTGTGCTGTTGTTTTTAATGATTTTTTTCCTCCCTCCGTGATTTGCTGAAATTGCAGACAAGTAGCATATTCTACACAAGAGAATGAGGATGAAAAGAAAAAAGCAGATAAAATGGTTGTTGTTCTACACACTCCAAGAAGCAATAACGAAGCATGTGTGCAAACCCAATCCTTTGAAGGTCCATCTTTTGATTTGAATTTTGAGTCTCCGGCAGCACCAGTCCCAGCTTCTCAAAAAATGAACAACCAAAAGCAGACGAAGAGAGTGACTTATCAGAAACTAGAGAGCAAGGAATTGAGGAGAAAGCAAAATATGTTATTGATTCTATTATTAGAAGAGTCAAGAATGAAGGGATTGGAAGACGGATTCACTGGAACAGGTTTACACGCAAAGAAGAACAAAAAACAACAGGGGAGTGAAGTTATTGATTTGGAAGCAATAGAGTACATCGATCCAACACCTCCTCAACCAAAACCACTCAAGCGTCCACAAAGTCTTGAGCTTTGGGATAAGTGCAGCGAAGATCAACAAAAAATACTCCAAGACTTCTACGAGGACGCCACAGAAGGGTAAAAAACACTAAACGTTTTATTTTCAGATAATGCATTAAGTTACTTCATTAATACTCCAAAACAAAACTAGGAAGGAACCTGCTTCAATTGACTAAATAACTTTCTGGTCCGAATAATGATGTTTGTTGTGTTGTTGGATTATGAAGGGAAATGGCTTATACTAGGCCGAATAATGAATTTCATATTCAGAAAAAGTTCATCCAAGATCTGTTGGATGATCTTTATATTGATAGTGACATCGTAGACTTCTACATCAGTATTCTAAATATCGAAGATGGAAAAGGGTTCTGCTGAAAATGCATACACCAAGCATGTAATAGTAAATACCAATCTTTTGGTAAGTAAATTTTTCATATGATAAATTACACACTAGTTAGTATTACAACATTGCATATTAGTTTGAATTGTAAAAACTTTTTGCAAAAGTAAAATGTCTTTTTCTTTTTGATTTTTAAAAACTTTTACAACGATGCAGAGGTACGTACAATTAGCCATGGAAAACGGAGACGAGAATGCAATAAAAACAAGTTGCGTAGCAGATTATGTGAGGCCTAATTAAAAGTTGGATGCCAATAAGAAAATGTTGATGTTTCCACTGTGCGTGAACTCCCACTGGGTGTTGCTGGTATTACATGAAGGAGTATGGAAGATATGCAACTCTATGTGGCAGAGTTCAGTGTTGTCAGGTCAGTTGCATACACTTACAAAGCCACTAAGAAAATTTTTAAATGAGATTGGATATCGAGACAAAGACGGTGGAGAAATCGTTTATACATTGAAGGTTCCAAAGGTACTTCAACAACAAGAACACCCTGATTGCACAATTTTTGTGTGCGTTTTTATGAAGATGTTGGTGAAATACCAAGAATGGCGTATGATGGCAGGAGGAGTAAAGAAACATTATATTGACAAGTTTAACAAAAAGAGGGTCAAGATGGCGTTCCGTATACAGGATGCAACTGTGAATGGAAGAAACAGAAAGGAACAAATTCAAGTCATATTGTAATATATTCCCAGTAGTACTGAATGACAGCGACAACTTGTTGGTATTATCTAGAGTTATCTAATTATCTAGTATTAGTATTATTCTGATTGAACAACAGATTATTATTGGTTGTAAACATTATATTGGTATTATCTAATTAAAGTACATTTCTTAATATTGTCTAGTTAAAGTTTGAATGGTTTTATTATTTCTCTTTGATTATATTCAGTGTTGCAATATTTCTATATGGTTGCAGGTATGCATAGGTAAAAGAGC
Organism: Papaver somniferum; assembly: GCF_003573695.1. Taxonomy (NCBI): domain Eukaryota; kingdom Viridiplantae; phylum Streptophyta; class Magnoliopsida; order Ranunculales; family Papaveraceae; genus Papaver; species Papaver somniferum. The sequence goes on from NC_039358.1 coordinate 46,047,027, forward strand.
AGATGGATAAAAAATACAGACAGACACTTGCACAAGTTGTGTACTTAAATGGAAGCAACTTGCTTCAAGTTTGTACCAAAATTGGAAGCAACAAATAAAAGTTGTCACCAAAAAAATCATGCAGGAACTGAAATGGAAGCAACTAGAGAAAAGATGTCTTCATAAATGGAAGAAACTTGCAGAAGTTGTTCCCAACATGGAATCAACTAGCAAAAGTTGTCTCCATAAAAACAGAAACAACTAGTAAAAGTTTCCTCCAACTAGAACAACTTTCCTTCAAATCTGTAGCCATAAAAACATAATTTCCATGAAAAAAAAACATTACAGACCTTGCAGCAAACTGAAGAACAAAAAATGATTTCATAACAACCGCAGCATAACAAGTTGAACAAAAAGAGTGTACCATTATCAATTAAAGACAAACCAAGTTCACATAAACATAAAATCAGAAGTTCAGAAAAACATGAAAGAAAGGTTCATAAAAACATAAAACAAACTGGAACAAATGAAAAAAGTCTAATATGGTTGAGAGATTCATAAAATCATAGGAACATCATCATGTACAACCTTCCAATCCTAGACTGATTCTTGAATATTGGTGGGCGAGGGGCCAATGGAGCACTATGACATGTTCTACGATTATGGTATACAAGCATTCCACAACGGCCGCACTTTCTCTTCTTGCAAAATTTCTCACGGTAACTGCGTTTACGAACAATGTTTGGTCTTCCAACTTGTGGTCCAACAGGGGGAGGCATGACATATTTGGTCTGAGAAATCTCATCCAACTTGTCTCCGTCAGGAATGGGATAAATAGGTTTTGCATACAGACATCTGTAGTATTCGACAGTGTATCAAGGTATGATGTGTTTGTATACCTCGTCCTCACCAATCTTCACCATAGCTTTCACGGAATGACTGTAGGGGAAGCTGTGTTTTTGCCACCACTGACAAGTGCAGGCCTGGGAGTCTAAGTCGACAGTATTTTTCCCGGTATTAGTTATGATCTCAAATACTTTCTCACTGGCTCGACGCACCTTGTATCTATGACAGTGATGAGTCCTAAAAAGTGCATATTTCTATATATTTTTCTTGGCATTTAACTCATCTTTTGTGCATTAATTCTACATTTTATCCCATATTCTGTATTTTCTTTGTTTTCAAGAATAAATATTTTTCTTACTTAATTTTGCATTTTTAGGTAATAAATAAAGTTTGGATGAATAGCAGAGCGGAAAAGAGCAGAAAAGTAGTGAAAAGCCGGGAGAAATTACGCAAGGAAGCCGCGAAGAATGTTGTGCACAAGACCAAAAGGCTAGCAATGGGCTTAACAAGGAAGAGATTGTTCTCACAAGAAGAAATGGGCTCAGAATTATCCCAAGCCCAACTTATCTCCCAAGCCAAATAACAAGACCCAAAGCCCATTCTCCTGTAGCCGTCAGATTGGATCCATCTACATCCAATGGTCGCAGCATCGTCAGTGCATCGAGGTCTGAAGATCCTGCTTCACACTACAGCACCTAACTCCATATGGTGCCGTTAAATTCGTTGTATCTCGCAATCCAACGGTCGCTTAATCCAGTATCCTTGACGCCGTTCGATTCCTTCCAAATTCCACCATCCACCGCTCAGCTTCGCCGAACATCGAACTCGATGATCTCGCTACACACCATAGTGACCGAACCCTATGACCTAGCCAAACAGCCCCTTCTTCCCATTCTATCGACTTCCTCCTTCTTCTCCATCCCTCTGCAGAGAAACTACCACCACCACCATACCTCACCTGCTACTTCCATCATCCATCGCTCCTGTCACCACCATTTCTACCACCAACTCCTCTGTCTCAATCACCTATACATCCCCCTACTCTCTAGCCATCTATTACATCAGCCCATCACCCCTCTTTCTCGCTGGAACCCTAGGCGTGAAGAGTTGATGAGATAGATGAGGCTATAGATTGAAATTGAGGGCAGAGAAGGATCGAGAGAGAAGAGAAGAGGCATGGGTCACCACCAATTCAGCGGATTTGGTGAGTAAATTTCGGATTTTCAAAACCCTAATTTCAAAATTAGGGTTCACAAAAATTGGGTATTTTGTATGTTATAAATAGAGAGTGTGTAGAGCAATTTAAGGGTGTTCTTGGACTAGCCAAGTAACCACCCAATTTGGGTTAGGTTCACTTTTAATTTCAGTTCTTAAATTTCAGATTAATTTCAATTTAGGGTTTCAATTTTAATTCCCTGTTATGTTTCAATTTTAATTTCCTGTTAGTGTTAAATGTTAATTCCATGTTAATGTCTACTCTTAATTTCTTTTGATTTTCAATTTCACTGTCTTTATCAATTTCACTGCCTAGGTTTGTTCACTTTAGGTTAATTTTCAAATGTTATGTTAGTATCCTGTTTAGGTTAATTTTGTTCATTGTTATTGTTTGTCCCCTGTTAATGATAATTCTGTTAATGTATCTGTTGCTTCAACTCACTGTTAAATAATGGAATGTTAGATTAAAACTTTGATGCATTGTGTTGATTGAGTAGTGGGGAGAAACTAGTGCTCACTAGTGACAATGAGCAAGCTAGTTCTCTTCCCACTCTAGAAGAATGCCTTAGTTTTGCTCCATTTCAGTTTCACTATCATCCCTGCCCTTGGCTTAGGCCTTGGTTCATCTTGCATTATTCTTTGCTTTTGCCCTGTGTTGCCCTGTGTAGCTTTTGTTTGCTATTTTCTCCTGCTGTGCATTTTCTTCCTTGCTTGTGCTACTGCTGCTGTTGTTTCTCTTGCACTTGCATTGCACTGCTGCATTGCACTGTTTTCTTCCCCTGCACTGCACTGTGCACTTGCAGTGCTGCTGCTTTCCTTCCTCTTTGCTGCTTTCTTTGCTCTGCTGCTGCTGCTTCCTCTCCAAAGCCCAGCTTTCAAAGCTCAAGTTCAGTTCCTCAAAGGCCCAAAGGCCCAGATCCTTGACTGAATCCAAAGCCCAATTCACAGTTGAACTGTTGAGCCTAATTTCAGTTCACTGAGCCCAAGCCTAAGTTTAAGGCCAAAGCCCATTTACACTTCAAAGACTAACTGAGCCCAAGCTCAGTTCATTTTATTGTTATCAAACCCATTAGTACTCAAAGCCCAATTTAAGCCAAAAGGCTTCATAGCCCAATAGCAATTTAGGAACCCAAATAGTTAGAACACTACAAAACACACCCGATCTCTGTGGATCAACCCGTACTTGCACGAGCTACAACCGACGACCGTGCACTTGCGGTATTACTGTAGGCCCGCGTTTTCATTGCGCTTAATTTTATACATATCTCCGGGCCCACCAAGTTTTTGGCCGGGGATAATTTTTACACCTCTTTGAGGCCTGCCAAGTTTTTGGCGCCGTTGCCGGGGATTGGTGCTGTGTTTTTCGTGTGTTTTATTAGCTATTTTTGCATTCCACTGCATAGCATTTGCATCTGCATCTGCTTCACTTCATTTGCTGTTGGACCTGCTGTTCTGAACCTGTTTTTCCTCTGCTGGGACGCCACCAAGGAAAAGAACCAAAGCCCAACTGGGTTTTTGCAACAATATCAGAGCAGCTGGGCTGTGCTAAAAAGGTAAGCCTAAACCCATTCCATTGAGAGAACCCAACCTGTGGGCTTCCAAATTTCTTTAATTGTGGGCTTGTAATAATTAACCCAATTTTTTGGGCTTTTTATTTTTCTATTTTGGGTTTGTAACTAATTATTTTTGGGCTTGTTGTTTAATTTGTGGGCTTGTATTTAATTTTTGTGAGCTTGTTTAATTTGGACTTGTATTTTGTATTCTGGGTTTTTAAACCCAGCTGAGCTTGTAACCGATCACGCTAGTTGAACTCGTTAGTGGGCCGAGCACCCAAATTCTAGGCCGAGATTTTGGACTCAGTTCCACCAAAAGTTTTCAACCAAGCGGAGCCAAAGCAAATACAAAACAAACAGTGGGCTTGCTCCCATTCAAAAACCAAATTTTATTTTCTTTTTCCAAAAAAAAAAAAAAAAAAAAAAAAAATTACTTTACTTTTCTCCCATTCAAAAAAAAAAAATAAAATAAAATAAAATAAAAAAAAAAAAAAAAAAAACCAAAAATTTCTTTTGCTCCCAATTTTAAAACCAAATTTCTACTGTGCTCCCATTTTTAAACCAAATTTTGTTTTTCTTTTATATCCCATCAAAACCAAAATTTTCCCATAAAAAACCAAATTTTTAAAACCCATTAAAACCAAATAGTGGGCTTTGTGTCATTTCAAAATGGGCCAACCTCGTGCTCTCCATGAATACATGTATCCGTCAATAAAAATTCCATTATCATGTATTGTATTACCTAAAACCAATAACCCTTTTAAAATAAATGCAAGCATGATACAAATACTTCCTATATTTCGAGGGTTCGATTCTGAGAACCCCTATACTCATGTAAGAGAGTTTGAACAAATTTGTCGGACTATGCAACCTGATCATATGTCCGAAGACTCTCTGAAATTGCGTTTGTTTACATTTTCTTTAAAGGAAAGGGCCAAAACATGGTTTTACGGTTTGAGACCACAATCAATCAACACTTGGGACCAACTCAGAGATCTATTTTTCAAAAAATTCTTTCCACATCATAGGACCATCGCTATTCGTCAAAGTATCAATTGTTTTGTCCAATTGGATGAGGAAACTGTTTTTCACTATTTTGAACGTTTTAATGATTTGTTGAGTGAATGTCCGCACCATGGAATTGAGAAGTGGAGACTTGTCGTCATCCTCTATGAGGGACTAGACTTTAAATCTCGAACCATGGTTGAGTCTATGTGTAATGGTGAGTTTATTGATAAATCTGTGGATGATGCATGGAATTTTTTAGCCGAGATTGCAGAGAAAACCCATCAATGGGAATCCGTTAGGGAAACAGGAACAACACCACATGATATGAGTCACCCCCATGAATTAGAGTTTTATTCTTGTAATAGCTCCGACCTTAGGATTGAAAATTATCCTAGATTGCAAAATTCCTATCATGATGATGATGATGATTATGATGTTATGTTAGAAGAACATGTCTATACTGAAAATGTTATGAAACCTGTGGGTTCAAATACATTAGGCTTCTCTGCCCCGACCTTAATGCATGATATTTCTTCTAGTATTCCATGTGATGTTTCCCCTGATGTGCCGATACACGAGAATCAATCTGTTGATGATGTTGAGGATTCTGATTGTGATCTTGCTAAATTGATTGACGATTGTGAGCATGATGTGACACGTGTAGAAGACTTAGGAGATTTTGATTTGATTGATAATGATGAGCCGATCGTCCTACCTAAGTCACAATCTGATGGCCTTCCACCCAACCTAGATTTGGTTTGTAACAAAAATTTTAAACCAACTTTTCTGAAAATTCCTAATCTAGGATTGGAACTGTGTGCCTCCCAAGTCCTCTTGGACTATTTTGCTTCAAAATATAACACTTTTAAAGAGCCACAGTTGGAAATTGCATGTTTGCCCATCCCGAAAACAGTCCATTTTGAGTTAGACCTTTTGAATCCTGAACCCCTAAAATTGTTAGATTTTGTGCTTAAAAGTGAACCTGTTGAAAAATTTTGGTTTAGGGGTAATTCATTCGGTTTTTCACTCTCACTCCCATTTAAGTCCAATTTTAGTGTTTTGAAACTTTCTATGTCTCTATACTTTTTCTTTTGGGTTGATCCTCAACTCTTTAGATTGTTAGTGTATGGTGAATTTTTTGTATATAATCCAGTAGATAAAATTTCTTAAAAACCCTTTTGTTCTTTTTGTATATATTTTACTAATCCAATATGATCTCGGCTGAAATATGTTGGATTTTTTGCCTTGAATAACGGAGTTTTAAGTCTGCTTTCGCCGAAATCGGGTATTCTCTCTCCTTTTACTCTACTCAGCATGTCCCTTTCCATATGTTGCATTTTAATTCTTTCCATATTTTGAAACATTGAGGACAATGTTTAGTTTAGGTTTGGGGGTATAGAGTAGATACCATGATAATTTGCCATAATTGAAAACGAACTCCTTCTTCTTTTTGAAAAAATTGAAAAATTCCAAAAAAATTGAAAAATCAAAATTGAAAAAAATTAAAAAATGAAAAAATCATAAAAAATGGAGCTCATTTACCTTGAAATGTTGACTCTTGTGCAAATATGTAATTTTTAGGAGTCTTAGTCTAGATATTTAGGCACTCTGATTCTAGCACAATTCACATAGTGATAAGAAATTTGCACGCGCACGATCTACCAATACATGTATGGCCTCGATCTTCAAGGTGTTTGACAGGAAGTTACGATTGCCAATCACTTTAGAATACTGAACGAAACTTGACTAGCTTGTTCTTTGGTTGGTTGGGATAGAAGGTGGAGGTTACATTAAGAAAGACAACCATCGAATTTAACTGGGTGCATCAAAAAGGGCTACCTCTTGCAAAGTGTCATGTAATCTTTTGTTTCCTTTTGTATATGTATCAAAAGTGTTTCCGTAGTAAAAAAAAAAAAAAAAAAAAAAAAAAAAAAAAAAAATCAAGTATTTATCAATTCCATCATCTCTTGTTCCAAAAATAAAAAGAGATTTGTCAATGTAAATAAGAGTCATGTAAATAGTCATCTTTTGTGTTTTTGTGTTGTAAGCAAGGAGGGTGTATGCCATTGATGTACAACGCGAGTAATTGTGAAATACCTCCAACTCATTCACAATTCTCGTAAAGTCCGGACAGCTAGCTAGATTTCGACCTCAGTTCTTAGCCTGAGAAACTATCTCTTGGTGATTAGTAGTCATGACTTCAGATCTTTCTTTACACATGTGTAGATACACTTTACACTCTTATCACATGTCCTTATTTGTTATCAGTGCTAGGATTGTGCCTTCGATAGCTAGATTGACATCTCCATTTTGCTGTTAGCTTAAACTGTTTTGCACATGTCACGTTTGATGGAATCTGAGCTTATATTTTGACCTAGAACTTTGTAGGTACGTTCTAAGCAAACCTTCACGAGACTTCAACTCGTCCACTAGGGACACTTAGTGGTTTAAAAGGCTTAGTGCATACGCTAAATGCATTCGAGAGACCAGCGACAGTGGTATAGTTAGGATTTCCTTAGTTTTGTTTTACTTGAGGACAAGTAAAATTCAGGTTTGAGGGTATTTGATGAGTGCCAAATATTGTATATATTTATCCCTTTTTGTTGGCATTTAACTCATCTTTTGATCATTAATTCTACATTTTATCCCATATTCTGTATTTTCATTGTTTTCAAGAATAAATATTTTTCTTACTTAATTTTGCATTTTTAGGTAATAAATAAAGTTTGGATGAATAGCAGAGCGGAAAAGAGCAGAAAAGTAGTGAAAAGCCGGGAGAAATTACGCAAGGAAGCCGCGAAGAATGTTGTGCACAAGACCAAAAGGCTAGCAATGGGCTTAACAAGGAAGAGATTGTTCTCACAAGAAGAAATGGGCTCAGAATTACCCCAAGCCCAACTTATCTCCCAAGCCAAATAACAAGACCCAAAGCCCATTCTCCTGTAGCCGTCAGATTGGATCCATCTACATCCAATGGTCGCAGCATCGTCAGTGCATCGAGGTCTGAAGATCCTGCTTCACACTACAGCACCTAACTCCATCTGGTGCCGTTAAATTCGTTGTATCTCGCAATCCAACGGTCTCTTAATCCAGTATCCTTGACGCCGTTCGATTCCTTCCAAATTCCACCATCCACCGCTCAGCTTCGCCGAACATCGAACTCGATGATCTCGCTACACACCATAGTGACCGAACCCTATGACCTAGCCAAACAGCCCCTTCTTCCCATTCTATCGACTTCCTCCTTCTTCTCCATCCCTCTGCAGAGAAACTACCACCACCACCATACCTCACCTGCTACTTCCATCATCCATCGCTCCTGTCACCACCATTTCTACCACCAACTCCTCTGTCTCAATCACCTATACATCCCCCTACTCTCTATCCATCTATTACATCAGCCCATCACCCCTCTTTCTCGCTGGAACCCTAGGCGTGAAGAGTTGATGAGATAGATGAGGCTATAGATTGAAATTGAGGGCAGAGAAGGATCGAGAGAGAAGAGAAGAGGCATGGGTCACCACCAATTCAGCGGATTTGGTGAGTAAATTTCGGATTTTCAAAACCCTAATTTCAAAATTAGGGTTCACAAAAATTGGGTATTTTGTATGTTATAAATAGAGAGTGTGTAGAGCAATTTAAGGGTGTTCTGGGGCTAGCCGAGATACCCCCAAAATTGGGTTAGTTTAGGTTTAATTTCAGTTCTTAAATTTCAATTAGATTTCAATTTAGGGTTTCAATTTTAATTCCCTGTTATGTTTCAATTTTAATTTCCTGTTAGTGTTAAATGTTAATTCCATGTTAATGTCTACTCTTAATTTCTTTTGATTTTCAATTTCACTGTCTTTATCAATTTCACTGCCTAGGTTTGTTCACTTTAGGTTAATTTTCAAATGTTATGTTAGTATCCATGTTATGTTAGTATCCTGTTTAGGTTAATTTTGTTCATTGTTATTGTTTGTCCCCTGTCAATGATAATTCTGTTAATGTATCTGTTGCTTCAACTCACTGTTAAATAATGGAATGTTAGATTAAAACTTTGATGCATTGTGTTGATTGAGTAGTGGGGAGAAACTAGTGCTCACTAGTGACAATGAGCAAGCTAGTTCTCTTCCCACTCTAGAAGAATGCCTTAGTTTTGCTTCATTTCAGTTTCACTATCATCCCTGCCCTTGGCTTAGGCCTTGGTTCATCTTGCATTATTCTTTGCTTTTGCCCTGTGTTGCCCTGTGTAGCTTTTGTTTGCTATTTTCTCCTGCTGTGCATTTTCTTCCTTGCTTGTGCTACTGCTGCTGTTGTTTCTCTTGCACTTGCATTGCACTGTTTTCTTCCCCTGCACTGCACTGTGCACTTGCAGTGCTGCTGCTTTCCTTCCTCTTTGCTGCTTTCTTTGCTCTGCTGCTGCTGCTTCCTCTCCAAAGCCCAGCTTTCAAAGCTCAAGTTCAGTTCCTCAAAGGCCCAAAGGCCCAGATCCTTGACTGAATCCAAAGCCCAATTCACAGTTGAACTGTTGAGCCTAATTTCAGTTCACTGAGCCCAAGCCTAAGTTTAAGGCCAAAGCCCATTTACACTTCAAAGACTAACTGAGCCCAAGCTCAGTTCATTTTATTGTTATCAAACCCATTAGTACTCAAAGCCCAATTTAAGCCAAAAGGCTTCATAGCCCAATAGCAATTTAGGAACCCAAATAGTTAGAACACTACAAAACACACCCGATCTCTGTGGATCGACCCGTACTTGCACGAGCTACAACCGACGACCGTGCACTTGCGGTATTACTGTAGGCCCGCGTTTTCATTGCGCTTAATTTTATACATATCTCCGGGCCCACCAAGTTTTTGGCCGGGGATAATTTTTACACCTCTTTGAGGCCTGCCAGACAGTCAGTTATCCTCTTGTCTAACCTAGTTTGCATCTTAGGGGTAAGTCTTATAGTCCACTTGCTAGCTGCGAGCTTCCTCTTCCACATTGTCTCCATTGTCCTAGCACGAATACATTCAATCAACTCAATAGCTTGTAGTCGCTTTTCGTGCTTAATCAAGCTGTTGAAGCTTTCAGCTATATTAGATGTAAGCTCTCCAAACCTTTCCCCTTAAAACTCATGAGCAACCCAATTCTTCAGTGGGATCTTCTTCATCCACTCAATGACAGAGAACAACTTCAGATTGTGCATGCTTGAAACTGCCTTAAAAAATTGCTCCTTGGTGACAGCAGTGTAGCATTGCTCAAACAACTTCACTGTAGTTTGTCTACTCTTTCCCTTGCTAACTAGAATATTGCCTTTCATATGGTACGAGCAATATGAGTGAAAAGCATTCGGAAATACCTCAAGAACATTGTTCAAAAGTCCAGTTCCACGATCAGATATGATGGTCAACGGACGATCATCATCGACAATTCCCTTCAAATTTTCCAGAAACCAGCGCCAATTATCATCATTTTCCGCAGAAACAAGCCCAAATGCAAGTGGAAATATCTCTACAAAGAAAAAGAAACAAAAAAAATTAAAACAGAAAATGGGCAGCATGTTTCGAATTACACAGTGGAAGAAACCACTAGAACAAGTTGTCTCCAGAAAAATGGAACCAACTTGGTCAAGTTGTCTCCAGAATATGGAACCAACTTGTTCAAGTTATTGAGGTTGTTCACAAAAATATAAACCTAAAAGGTTTGTTGAGGTTGTGCAATTACGTACAGTTGGCTACAAAGTTTTCTACCAAAAAGGTTTGTCATAAAAAAAACACATCATAAAAAGAGAAGAGTAAAGAAAATGCATAATACCTTGGTTGCCAGTTTTCCCACAAGCTACCATAAGACCACCCCTGAACTTTCCAGTAAGAAACGTAGCATCAATTATCAGCATAGGACGGAAATACTTGTTGAACCCTGTGATGCAAGCTTCAAAAGAAATAAAAAACCTCTCGAACTGTCGGTTTTCAGCATTAAACTCAAATTTAATGACACTTCCGGGATTATGACGCTTGACAGCTTCTTCATACCACAAGAAGTCAGAATACGACTTTATATCATCTCCCCAAATACATTCTTTGCAAAATTTTAGTCCACGATATGCTTGATGGTAGGTGAGGTCAACTTGATACTCTCTGAAAAACAAATCTTGAATGTCCGCAGATGATTTCTGCTTACTTGAAACTCTAATATCGTCTTTTATGATGTTCTTGATAAAAGTCTTCGTCATTCGAAGCTTTGAAGCATCAGAGCACGCCAAACCACAAGAATGCTCCGATATAAAAGTCTTGCACTTAAAATCACGGTTGTTTGGGAATGCCAAAGATGAGTGGAACCTCGACTTACATCCTTTTTCTTCTTTGAAAAGGAAACAAACAGTATAACGCTTCCGACCAGTCTTCAAAGTTTTTACTTTGTACCCACTCTCCACTTGATACTTCATCATGACATCACAGACTTCCTCTTTCTCTCCATCAAACATCTGACCAACACGGGTAAGAATTCCATCCCAAGCATCACACTTTTTTGGTTCTCATATGGATAATTGATTAATTGAAACATCATCAGTCGTGTCTTCAACAAAAGCCAAATTGTCAGTTGAAACACAACTTGAAGAAGATGAAGAAGAAGCAACTCATGAAGAAGAAGAAGAAGAAGAAAGAGTTTCGAATTGAACATTGGACTTCAAAACTTCTATTCCCTTAGCTTGGCAGTATATAACATGAAAATTCAAATCTAAATCAGACCGAACGATTTGAAGTACCCCATTAACATCAGAAAGAATGACAAAAGAAACTTTGGAAAGAATACTCCAAGAATGTAACACAACACTTTGCATCTCCTTAAAGGTAGTTGCTTCGGAAATAACATGAGAGATGCTTAAGTTGTAAAAGTTAATCTCTGCGACAACCATATTTACCTGACAAAATAAAAAAAAGGACTTAGTAAATTGCAAAGGATTATAAGATACATGTTAATCTCTGCAACAACAAAGTAGTGTTTGGAGAAAATATTAAAAGCAACCAACCAAAGTTATTTCCACAACCAGAAGCAACTACCACAGGTTGCTTGGAGAAAAAATTGAAAGCAACCAACCCAACTTGTTTCCACAACTAGAAGAAACTACCACAAGTTGTTTTCAGAATTAGAAAAAACTTGGACAAGTTGTCCTAGGATTCAATATGTATTTTTAGTAACAATGACATTCAATATAAACAGCTTGACAAGCTACATTGCTTGTATTCACTAACATAATGTAATCATGTTGAACTACTACATTATAACCTACAGCATGTCCTAAGATTGAATATGTGATTCAGCATGTCCTGTAGCTTAAAATCTGGTCATGACGCAAATCACTCGGGGCTGCGCCCCTCGTGAGAAGTATATTCAGGGTAATCAGTGGAAAAAGATGAAGTATACACATTATAAACTACATTGTTGTTAGTGAATATGTGATTCAGCATTTAACATGTTCAACAACTACATTGGAACACCAACAATACACATCAAAAACTAATAATATGACCTAATGTTCAATTTCAGAAACAGTATGACCTGAAACTACATGGGATTTGTTTATTAACAATTTATGAATAATTGTTATCAATTTCATTGTGATTCAAAATGATAATCATAGACTGAAAAACGATTTATTCATTCAAAAGGTACAACAAAATAATTTCACGGTATGAACACAACAAAAAAAAATTGTAAATTACATTATTCAGAACAAAATGTTAAAACAAAAAAAAGATTATAGCAAAAAAAAAAAAGTAAATCTTACCTGTTAACGAGATTGAACTTGAATTATGATAAGAAATCAAAATCGTTGTTTACTGAAGTAGACCTCTGCAATCGATGATTCAATCAAACTCAAATAATGAAAGAAGCTTACTGAAGTAGATCTTCCGACTCAAATAATCGGACTCAAATAATCGATGATGCAATTGAAAAGTGAAGTAAATCTTCAGATTCGATGATTTGGTTTATGCAAACAACTCTGATTTCAGTTGAATTGAACAACAATTATCAGAAACTTCTTCTTCAATGGAGAATAAACCAAATCTTACTCTGAAACTTCTTCACCGATTTCGATTGATTTAAACTAGATTCAAGATTCAATGGAGATTAAACTGCATGTTTATTCAAGATTGATCTCGATTAATTCAATGGAGATTCAATGGAGATTCAGTTCTCATCTCTCTCTGATCTGAGCTCTCTCTGCAACTTCTCTTTCAAAATTTTCTCTCTGAATTTTTTTTTAATTTTCGAGAAAACAGAATAAGCGAAAGCTATTTAATCTCCGACATAATAAATGTTGTGGAGGTTAAAACCGGACTTTAAGACGTTGATGGATATTCAGCCCGTTGGAAAGATGCCCCTGAAGGGTGTTCGTGCAAAGCCCATGGATACTAGGGGCATAAATAACATTCCCACTTTTATAAACTAGGCCAGCTAGGCTATTGCCGAGAGAGCCTCATATTGTTAGGGCCCAAAATTTTAATTTTTTTAATCGATTTTTTTTTGAAGCATTCTGTAAATAGCGTTTACTGTTTTCCAATTCCATCTAGCTATCTACTTTTGTACACTTTTGCGTATGAACATTAGAACTTAATGGATTAGATTTCTTTCCGGTAAATTCATATAAAATTTGATGAATATCATCACTATGCCACTAGAAAAAGATCAAATTTTGATCAAATCCACTTTTCTTTTTTGAAGTGTGTTATATCGATTTAAACTAAAAAGAAATTACTCTTATAAGCGACAAGCCATGGAGTCATAAATTACATATAATCGTAAAAATCAAGGCCTCCGTACTCCCAAAAGTTAGTTTCAAAAAATCTCCGCTGACTTATTCTGCCGCTTGATTTGCTAGTGCACAATGCCTGGTTCGCCTCTCTATAAATGATGTGAATTGTATGATGCGGAATGCATCGCAGTAGACCTTTGATTTGTTAATCATATCTCACAAGTACGTTGGTGTCTCGATATAGATTGTGGGATGAAATAAATGAGGCTTGTGAGTTAGATTTTAAGCTAACTTTTCAGACCGCCATAAGCATGGCTCATGTTTCTTCCACTAAAAACCATGGTTATTCCTAGAAGTTGTGTCATTGCTACTATTGTGGTAGTTGAGGAATTTTTGCGAAAAATCCCACCATAAGTTTGATGTTACAATTAATGGAAAAGTACATTACAACAAAAATCATCAAACTGGAAAGACAAAAAAATCAAGTATCAATTATTTGAAATTAAGATACATGTTAGCGCAACGCTCGGTTAAACACACAAGTATTGGTATGTCACCCTTGTTGTTAATGTTATATGACCAAAACTATATCTTGATTCATAGTATACCAAAGTCGGTATCAGACTAGGATTAGAGCATGGAAGTTGAGTATCAGAAATCACCGGATATCCTGGAAGATTGAAAACTGAAGAACAATGAAGACATGTGCGATAACTTCATCAACAAGGGTATGCGAAGACTGACTATCCTATTTACTCATTATTTCCATCATTCTATCTTATGAAACAATATCGTATGACATAAGTATATAATAAATCATAAAGAAGAAGTTTCGAGTTCAAGCTTGTACTTGAAACACCAACTCAAGCACTGGATGTTCATAGATCTTATCACTTTTGAGGCTGAGAATAAATTTTATTGTTCAAAAAACTATGTATGTGAAATATAAGCCTAAACGTCAAATTGTATTTTTGTTCACAAACTGATTCTTTTGTTCGCGAGCTATGCAACTTATTGATATTAATGAATTCGTATGTGCACAAGTGTTCACAAACTTATTTTTCAGTTTGCGAACTATGTAATTTCAAGGTGTTCCTGGACACATTTTGAATTTTGCTTTTGTGTTCATGAACTGATTTTTTAGTTTGCAAACTATGTAATTTTGGATATGTTCCTTGAAACTTCAAACACATTGAGTTTGATAACCACTTTTATTAATTCACTAACTATTCTTTTTTCGGGTGTTACTGAACTCCAACATTGCTTGATGGTTCACGAACCATAATTGGTTATTCGTGAGCTAACTTTTATGCACGGTTCTTTAATCGACAAATATGGGGGGTGCATATTCTTATTTGTGTTACAAAGAAAACTTCTCACATGCTTACATGGTTTCGATCCTTTATAAATAGTCTATGTGAGTAATTTAGTTTGCTTGTTATCAAAGTAATTCTTAAAATGAAAATTAGTTCACGAGTTTGCTTTGATCATAAGAGAAAATGGCTTGAACCTTAAGCAATCTAGCATGTTTCGTTATTATAAATAGAAGACTCTCTACAAGGTATAATCTCAATATGTACATTGTAATCCTGTGAACTTGTCTATTATGTCGTGTAAATTGTGAAATAAAAATATATCACAGAGTTAGTGCCTAGATTTGACTAGTGAATCGATTCTAGATTATTTTAATATTATGTAACATACATCGATCTAACCTTGTGTCTCTGGTACTACATCATTATCATGTTTTATTTCCATTACGACGCCGGTTTATTGTTATTGTCGACCATATTTGCTTCTAAGGATTGTATTGAAGGCTTTTCGGTTTATTTTATTCTGGTACAAAGTTTGATTTTCATCTAAGATTATGTGGAAATGTGAATTGAGATTGATATTTGTATTTGGATTATATGTATGATTATTTCTACAAAGACAATACATTTTTTAATTTAATTTAGTGGTCTTCCATTCTCAAAACTGTAATTCAATTATAAGTGGTTTAAGAAGTTTTTGTGATTTGATATTCACTTGCAACGGTGCCGTCTTTTATTTCCAGTGTTCTCCTTTTGATACAAATTTAACAGCACATGATGCTTTTATTGTTGTTGGGTTTAGAAATTGGAAAAGAGTTAATTGTGGTGGTGATTGTTCATTTGTTGGGCATAACGATACATGTAAATCCCCACATTCTACAATAATCGGGTTTGTCAGTGACTTAATATTTTTTTTGAAGCATGATTTATTTAAAACAAACTAGGAAGCAATTACACGTGGGTATGTAATACCCATAACATCATTTAGTACAATTTGATTAATAAAACTTGGGATTGCCTGGTCCCAGATTGATGTTGATAGGTTTCATGTCTGACTTCCATCTGCTGCATGATTGGTTAGACCATCCGCTGCTTGGTTCCCTTCCCTGTAGTTATGTTGTATGGTGCAATGTGGTATGCGGGCTTTTCTTTCTTTTATTTCTGCGATCATTCCGGAAACATATCAGGGTGGTGATTAGGGGAGGTTAAGAATCTCAAGATATTCTATGAATATGTTTCGAAGATTAGTTTTGGCAATCTTCTTTCTGTCGCGGTTCTGGAAGCGGGTAGAATGGACCAGGTTTCAGTCGTCAGAGAAGTTGTAATTTCCAGTGGTTGTGCTAGAGCCATCACCGTTCTTGCATCTGGATCCCTGCAGATGAACCCTGCGCCGGCGAGTCCTGGGTGTCCCCTAGAAACTTCATCTATATTACCAACCCACCGAGATGACTATTGTTGTTCTTGTTCCGAGATGACTATTGTCAGTGACTTAATGAATCAACGTCGACATATATCTTGCAGTAATGTTTATATACAACCCATAAAATAATCTTTTATTTTATTTTTGGATATTCAGCTAGAAAATCAACTATATTGTCATGATATGGAGTTGAAGACATGCAATGTAGAATCCCTTTGTTACTAATTAAATTGTGAAAGAAGTACTGTAACAATATTGACACAAAAAGTAAATTACTAATCAGTTTCATTTTGGATTGCATCTGCATTGTTCCATGGTTCTCTATATCTATACTAGATTGAGTGATGTTTTTGTGGCTTGTCCATTAATTTACTAAGAGACTAAAACAGATGTTAAACTAATTAATATCATTGTGTGGACAAACTTGATTTAATGGATTGTGCTTCAAGCGAAAGTCAGTGTGTTGCGCGTTGTTCTTTTTTTTAATGGAAAAATTAGAATAATATTAATCAAGCGATGTAGTACAATAAACAAGTAATTTCTTGCTCATTAAAGTTATTACAATTGATGTTAGATTTTTGGACTTTTAAATTAACTACTTGGACATATGATGAATCTTCTGTATTCTTGCTTCTTTAGCTATAAACTCTGTTGTTGCATTTTGTTTCCTATAGATATATTGTACTCGAGCTTGCGGATGATTTTTAAGGATATTTTTCGCCTCTTCAATTGTGTTCTCCGCCTTCCATGTAATTTCCATAATTCCATTATTAATTATATTTGCTAGTTTTTTGCAGTCAGTAACTATGGATATTGTAGATAAAATATTATCCTTTAACCATTTACCTTTTTTGAGTAAGGCTTTCGCCTCTGCATGCATTGTCGAAGTCGCTCTGTCCCAACCATCCGTATGTGCATTAAAGATTCTTGGTCCATAAAGAATAGAATGAAAGTGTATACCATTGTAAAATCATCTTCTTTAAATGAAGCATCTATAAATATTATCCAATCCAAATTTATCATAGACCAAGAAGAGCTGGTATATTGATTAGGACTTTGCCTTGATCTTTGAAACTGCTTAGTAAGGAGGTATGGATTGGATAAAATTTCTAATTTGGTTTATCAAGTTTATCGGATCTGGTGTAATTTTTTCAAAGACTACTTCCCATCTGTGTTTCCATATAAACTTATTCTACTAATAATGTTCTGGTCTTAATTAGATGAAATCAAGTCTTTAACCCAAATGATTATCGTATCTGACTTGAATTTGGATGTGATTTAGTCTAAAGAGGATATGAACCAAATTTCTCTTGCAAAAGCACATTGATGGAAAATATGTCATCCTGTCTCTTGAGCTTGAGAATTACAAATTTGACATACTGGAGATAATTCAAGTACGTGTTGCCAATCTGTTTGAGGTGGGGGGAGCTTTCTGGACCAGTTTCAATAGAAAGAGTCTAATTCTCGGAATGACTGGACTTTTCCATATCATATACCATAGGAAATCTAATTATTCTATTTCACTTAGATTTATCAAGTAATTGTATATATTCTTTACCGAGAACCGACCCGATGAGTGATGCTTCCATCTGATTTTATCTGGAATCTGTATTTGGGGAGTGATTTCTAGGATCAATTTTTTTTTTCTGGACTGAAAAGGGAATCTAATTTGGTATTATCCCACGATCCTTCTGGAGAAATCAAATCCTTGACTAGTTGTGGTAATGGTTCCTCCTTATCCGAGGATTTAAGAATAATATCTGCGTTGGGAAACCACTTGTCTTCCCAGATTTTTTTGGAGGCTCCATTCTTTACTTGCCAGACAAAATTATGAATGCGAAATTGGGGGATAAAACACATAATTGGGGGATATAAGAAAAGGACAAAAACTGGTTCCAGATATCAATTCGGGGTCACCCCTTATCTAAGTATTTTACGTATTACCGAATCTACCCCTCACTAATCAGGATTAGTGATTATTAATAATTAGTAAAATCATAATATTTTTGATAAATGATTAGTGTGTGTTTTATTTGAATTTGGGTGAGTGAGGTGAGAGTAGAAGGAGGGAAAAATATTTTTGAGTGGAATTTTTTTGTGAAAATGGAAGATGATTGTGAGGAGAGAATTGCAGCTGCTGAATCTTTAGCTCAACTACAACAAGGAGCTAACGACAACAACTCTCAATTGCAACTCTTTGTTAAGCCAACACCCTTGAATGATGATTTTGACGAGTATGGAGAGTTTTTCGAAGAAGCTACACAAGAAAGTAAACTTGCACAACATGCAAGCATCCCCAATACACAGGTAAAGCTGCTAGGAGGTTGAAAAATCGATTTTTTTCTTTAAACCCGCCATTTTTTCAACTGTAAAACCTCGGTGCCGACATGGAAATGGCATGAATACCATGCCGGCGGACCCATTACCGGCATGGTATTCATACTACGACCATGCCGGTAGAGTGATATCCCCCATTTTGAATATTAATCCGGCATAGTATTCTACCAGAAAACTATGCCGGTACGCAGTTAACTTTTTTACCTACCAAGGAATATGTAGTTGCAGGAAATCCTACACTACACCCCTCATATGATTTCATTAACATTCAACTCATTTTAGATTAACAATCTTAATTTTATTGATGAATCTTCGAACAATCTTATAAGAAAAGATAAAGGAATTGAGAATAACCACTGCTGTAGATTTTCTCTCTCCTATTTACTTGTTTCTTACTCAAAAAATGATCTCTCCCTTCCTTTACAACTGAACGACTATTTATAGGGAAGTACATAGTGGATGACAGCTAATCTGTCCTTTACTTTCGGATATGTCTTGCGACATTCTCGCAACCTTACAAATATTAATCTCGCAAACTCTCTTATTTTCGCAGAACCATCAGATTTTTCTCATGATTTTAGCTGACGTCGTTTATTATGTCATTTCTGAAATTGTTCTGCGACGTTGTTGTGTTGTTGATAATTTCGATGAGGCATTATTGCTGCGAGATTCTGATCCTACATCTTGCCTCTTCTCATATATTCTCTGCAAAGTAGAGAATGATGTGAGAAATGCCGCAGCTGTCCATCTCTTCATATTCTGCATTTATCACACGTATTCTTTCTTCCATTTGTTTCTTGACACGTCTTCTGTAACCGCTGCTTTTCAACCGCTCACGTCTTTTCGCCTTAATGGTGTTTATTTCTTCGAGTAAAAAAAAATCTTCTTTATATATTCTTCTTACTCTTCTTTCCATTTTCTTTTTACTTTCTCTTCTATTTTTATTCTCTCATCTCTGCATCTCTATTGTTCTTCCGTAAGTTCTGCTACCGTAATTCTTCCCTCTTCAATCTTATTACTTTTTGTTCATTCCCATACTCTATATTCAAGTATGCCTCCAAGTGGCCATAAACATGAGAAAAACTTAAAAGACGTCCAAAAAGATCTTGCTGAGAAAGGTTTCACACTTTCTACCATTCCTGGTGAAAGTGCCAAGTCAATTCTTTCTATCAAATTTTTCTCTGATCAATATTATGATGATCAATCAATCATAATTTCGCTAGGTAAAATTCTCGCAGGTCTCCCCATTCCTCTTTATGACCCAGATATTCCTTTGTTCTATGAAATTCTCGCTCACTCGGGATTTTCGCGAGCTATCTTCCAATTGAGTGGGGATTGCATCCGTCTGACGTTAGAGTTCGTTAATCGTGGTGCTGGTAAAGGATATTTGTACTCCAAAGAACTTAGGGATCCTAAATTCGCAGACTTGGAGATAATTGCTGAGAAATACACAGTAGCGAGTTTCTTTGAAAATTATGAATTGATCTCCATGAAGAAAAAGAATACTCGCTGGGGTATTCGTTTGAAAAGGAAAGATAACATTGATGAAGATAAAATACTCATGCAAGACATTGATTGGCATTCTGGTAAGAACACAACTCCTCGCCAATCCAAAGATGATAAATGGTGTGTTTTCCCCTTGATGCTAAAAGGACCTTACATTGCTGGGTCAAATGTTCTTCCTGAGAATCTCGATACCTATCAACCTTGGGTATTCTCTTGTCCCGAGAAAGAGAAAGAAGTATGTTTCTTCCAGTTTCGCTCACTTTATATTTCTTTATTTGTCTTTATTCTTTTGTTCGCTGACTCTTGCGACATTCTACAGATCCAAAAACTGAAAGATAGTTATAACAGGACTGGGAAGACTAGTACCTTGTTAGCTCTTCGTTCATACATAGATGAGGTAAGAAATATTCTCTTATGATTTTAAAAAATATATTGTTGCTTCCATTTCATATTTCTATCTATGTGTGAAGATTATTGCGGAAATAGAAGAACCTGCCAATGTTGTGAAGACTGGTGGTAAAAGCAAAGGTGTTCTTCGCAGGGAAAAACCAACTGCTCCTCCTTTAAAGAAAAAGAAAAGTCTGTTCTTCCTCTCCTTCAAATATACCTTCTCATGAAAACTCCGAGAATGATGAGGATAACGATGACCTTGCTGCAAACGTTGATTCTCCATCTGAATCTTCTATGGCTAAGCTCTCTGGCCTCTTTTCTGATTCTTTGCAAGGAATGGGAGATAGTCAATTCGCTAACACCTGTAAAGCTCTCGCTACAATTTGCGATGTTCCTTTGTTGGATGGTGATAATTCTCTTCGTGGAGTTTCTAGATCAGTGACTCCCAATTTCCTGCATTCTCTTAATAGTCTGGTATGCTTTCATCCTTTTACTTCTTCATTGTTGTAACTCAAAATCTCTTTCTATTTTAATACTTTTTATATTTCTCGCAGGCTGGAAAAGCTTCTTTCGTGTTGCCTCAGATCTGAGAGGAGACGCGAAATCTTGAAAAGAAGAATCTTCAATTTCGCACAAAGAATGAGGAACTGGAAGCTGAAGTCAAATGTCTTCGCGAGAAAAACACAACTAGAAATTGATTCTTCTTCGTATAAGAACAAAATCTCTAGTCTTCAGCAAGCTAATCAACTCTATGGTATGTTACTTTTCTCCTTTCCTTCATTCATTCATCCTGTTGTTTTATCTTATTTAATTGATCCTTTTTGCAGACATTTATGGTCTTTCTGATGAAGCTACCATTCTTCGTTCATTTCCTAATGCCTTGGATAATGATACCCTTCTTGAGCGTCTTAATAAATCTTTAAATAGTTTCTCAAATGATAAAATTTCATCTCTTTCTCTGAATGAACTAAGATCCAAATTTCGCCTCTTAGAAATTGACCATAGATCTAGTTTAGGCTTAGCCAACCGATTTAAGCGTCTCTTCTTAATTCTAAAGAGAAAATCAATGAGTAAGAACCAAAATTAGCGGTCTCATAGATGATAAGGATCGCATCTCTGATCAAGGTGCTAAGGCTTTGGCGAAATTCCAAGAGACCCTTCTTGAAGTTCAACTTGAACGAGATGAAGCTAACCGCAAGAATACCGAGCTCTGCGAAAGAGAAAACCAAATTCGTTCTCGTCTTCTTATAAGTAATGAGGATGAATTCGCTTGGGCTGCGAAAATCTTAGACGATGCCAGAAAAGATTTAGGTGTAAATGTTAGTCTCCAAGTTGAGCATACAGCCTTGATTAGAGATATGATTTCTGACAGAGAAGGTTATTAACTGTTCTTCTACTAATCTTTTGTTTCTTATGAATTTTCATCAAGTTATTAATTGATTGCCTTTTGCTCGCAGATTCTGAAAGTAGATATCGCAAAGAATTGAGGAACTTGAAGCTGAAAAAGGGAACTCGCAAAGAATCTTTCTTCTCGCAACGACAAGTATTCTAGATTAAAGAATCAAATCAAGATCACTGTTGCGAACTTTAAGAATGATGCTATGCATTTTCGCAATCAAACTATTCAAATGGTTTGTGATGACCATAGTATTCCTCATTCTGATTATCCTTGTCTCTTGGAGGAGATCCCAAAGAACATTCCCAGTCTGATTATTTCTGATAGCGAAGCTGATGATGAAGAATCTGATGGTGATGAAGGTTCTGATGGAGATGAAAATTCTGATGCAGACGAAGAAGGGAACAAGTCTGATCAACTAAGAAGTAGTCCTTGTTTCTTTCTTTAATCTTCTGTAATACTTGTACATTTATTCCTCCTTTCTGTATATTTGCGAATTCTTTTGGTTTTCCATATTCCTTAATATATGAGTTTCTTTCATTTTGACCTGCATTCATTAAAACAATTCTTCCTTGCAATATGGTTAATCAATATAATCATTAATTTTTTAATTTTTGTATAAATCTATCATGTGGAGACAAATAACATTTTCTAATTTCATTCATTCCCATTCTTGCCTCTGATATTTGTATCCAAATGAGAGATTTTGCAGATTTTTCTTATTTTGTGCCTCAACTTCGAAGTTGTTTATTTATAATTTCGCAATCTTATGCAAAGTGAATTTTGATTCTTTTCAAAATCTCATTCCTGTGTGGTCTTATTTTGCCTTCCTAATTAAAGGTCTTATTATGCCACCTCTTGTCATTGCGACAAAATCGCAGGACGTTCTTGCACTTTCATGCAAAAACCCATTGATCTTGCCTTAACTTTTTTTTTGTATTATGGCCTCTTCAGGAATGTTGCGACAATATAGGCCTAAATATTCTTGCGAAAATAAAGCCCCATGACATTGCCGTCTTGCGACGAAATCGCAGGACGTCTTCGCACTTTCATGCGAAAACCCATTGATCTCGTCTTATCTTTTTCTTTTGTATTATTGCCTCTTCAGGATTGTTGCACAAATATGACAAGCCTTAATACCCTTGCGAGTAAAAAGCCTCATGACATTTGCGTCTTAAGACACTTATCAGCTCCCTAATGGAGGGTGGCCCTTATCTTCCCCCTGGTTGCCCCTTCAAGGAGGCGTACCTCTACCATACAAGGTTTGATCCTCCCATCCGGTCTTAACAACAACCAGTTGTTTTCGCAGCCTCTTATCACTTTTACCTATAGGGTTTATGGTTACGAGACTGCACCCTAAGTGCGGTTTTCTTCGGGCCGAGTACAGTATAAGCCAAGACTTGTCAAGAATGGCAAGATACGCTTCAAACACCCCTGGAAATCTTGACTCAACCGTGTACCTCGGCGCCTTGATCAGATTCTGCACTCCTTGGGAGAGTCCTTATTACCTTAGTCGCCCAACCTAAGTCATATGCTTAAGCTGAGAATCCAAGGTGCCTCTCCCGGATGGGATTTATTGACCCCAAATCTCCATGACTCAGGTTCCGGTGGCGGTGTAGCCTTTCCCTGAGCCATGCAACAGGTACCCCCTTATATGACGTACTTTAGGTCTTACATTTGCCTCTTGCGAAATTGTATTCGCGAACTAGGGTGTACGCCATAAAGGTTCGCCCCTTTCTCTTTTGTCATTGTTCTCTGATTGTCTTTTGTAGAATTCATTATCTCTGCGAGATTCTCGCATCATCATATTGTATTTGCATTTCGCAATCTCAATTTTGTCATTCAATAAAATGTATTTTTGAGAATTTTATTTATTGCGAGAGTGTCGCAACAAATCAATCATTCATACATTACCTTTGTATCCTCTGCTTCTTTGTTATTTTCTGCTACTGCTTTCCTTGGTAGTGGTATGTTCACCATTTTTTATTCTGAGCTAGCATTAGTTTCGCAACATCTCTTCTTCTTTTCTTTCGATTGCATCCACCATCAACCTCTCACTTCTTTGTGTCTCTTTGATTTTTGTCGCCAATTTTCCTTCTTGTTTGCTCTTCCTTCGCAAGATTCTATCTCAGTTTCGTAACACCTCTTTCCTTCAACCCAATCTCCCTTTATGATTCCTACACCGCTGGGGTGAGGGAATTTGATGCACTGGTGGAAAGTTGAAGCTACACCTAGAATCCCATGTAGCCAAGGTCGACCAATTAATGCATTGTAGGGTGATTCTACATCAACGACACAGAATAGGATTTCAGAAGATATTCCCTTCAATGGAATTCGCATAGTAACCTCCCCTTTAGGCTTGTTGGCAGTACCATTAAAACCATATATCTTATATGTTGATGGTATAAGATCATCATCTCTTCCTCCCATAGTTTTATAAGTATGATAAAATAAGATGTTCACAGAGCTTCCAGTATCGATTAGAATCCTATTAATTGCCCATGAATCTTCAGCTTCATCATCCTCATCTTCTTTCGGTTTTGGATTAATTTCTAATTTTACTACCAATGGATTATCATGTACCTCTTCACCTTCGGGGATTTCTTCTGCGGTAAAAGAAATAATCTGTTTCTGCCATTCCTCTAGTGAGATTTTCGCAATATTCATAATTTCTCTTCCATCATTATCTCTTGCGAACACTCTACTCAAAACATTGTCATGAAAATCTTCAATTGTCTTGTATGAATGTACGATAGAGTGACAGAATAGATTCTTTGCTTTTGCACCAACTTCTATGAAGAATGTTTCCTTCTTTTTCATCGTGTTTACTTTGTGATGTCTTGGTGGTGGTGGCAATGGTTGAGATTGTGGGTGCCCTACCAAAAAGTGGTTTAGTTTTCCTTGATCTATCATTCTCAGAATAATTCTTTTTACATTTCTGCAATCATTTGTAGTATGTCCATGAAAATGATGATAAGAACAAAACTCATGACTTCTGTGGTTTGGAGGTGGTTCCGTTCCCATGTTCCATGGTGTTGGTATATTCTCCATCAAAATTATAGCTTCCCATATTTTCTCCACACTTGCATTTAGAGGTGGCATCTTGATTTCTTCCCATACTACCTTGTGACCTCCTTGTCCTCTATTATAGTTTTGTCTTTGACCTCCATAAGTTTCTTGTGGTGATCGAGTCTTTGAATCTTGTTATTTCCACCACGATTGTAGAAATTTCTTTCTCTTCATACTCCTCTTGATCTCGGCTTCCCATAGCCACCAGTTTCTGTTGATTGTTACCCGTCACTTCTCTTGTTGTACTTGCGAAGTTTCGCCACTGTGTTTATTAGTTGGGTAATAAGCTTGCATTCGCTGTTTGTGAACTGGTGTTCGCAACTGGGTATGATTCCATTTCATTTTGCCTTTCCTCTAGAGCAATATATTCTTCTTGAAGTTCTCGCAATTCAGTCATTGTGATCGTATTCTTGACTCTGAAAATTTGGATATACAATAGGTTGGTTGCAAACATAGCATTGATAAATGATATATAAGATATCTCTCATCTACACGGCCAGCCATTTCGCTACACATAGTCCTCCATCTTTTAGTTAGGTGCTTCAAACTTTCGCCAATCCTTTGTTTTAATCCAAACACGTCTTCAATACCAGGTCGCGAAGAATTATTACTTATATATGCCCCCAGGAATGTAGTCTGCAAATGATTGAAGGATGTTATTGTATTCTTTGGTAGACCTTCGAACCATTTTAACGCCTCCCCTGTTAAGCTGGATGCGAAATACTTGCATAATACATCATGATTTTCCCATTGCAACATGCACCTCACGTAGGCTTTAATGTGTTGAATTGCACAAGTTGTTCCATCAAAAATGCTGGTTAATGCGGGAAAATTGCATTTCGGTGGTATTCCTCCTAGTTGTACTTCCCTTGTAAATGGAGTTTTCGCAGCTTCTTCTATAGCTTCATCCAATTGTCTTCTGCCTACTTCTCCTCTATTATTTAGCATTCCTCTCATTTCTTCTAATCTTTCAAGATTTGTTTATTTACACCTGAATTTTGATCCATTGGTCTTTTTAATTTCGCCTCCCTTCTTCTGCGTTCATGTCTTTCTTCTCTCGCGAAATTTTGCATTTCTTCTTCATTATCCTCATCTCGTCTTCTTCTGCGAGTCTCTTCTTCATCTCTATCTTGAATTCGCATATGATGATGTCTCTCATTTTCCCCTTCATGATTTTGTTCATTTCTTATTAATTCCATTCTGTCTTTCAGCCATCCTCTGTATTATCATACTCTTCATTGATATTACCGTTATTCCGGTTTTGTGTACGCCTTCTTTCTCGATTGTCGTGATTGTTCTGGCGAATTGTCTCCTGAAGCTCTTGTTCTTCCATTTCCGCTCTCAATCTTTCACGTTCGCAAATTAAACGTGCTTGTTCAGCATAATGTCTTTCAATTTCTTCTTCAATCGTTTGTTGATTTCTTTGAGTTTCTCTTCATGTAAAATTCTCCTTCCTTCCTCTCGATTCCTTCGCCATCTTGATCATTTCGTCCCTGACGTTGTCCATTCTCTTGATTTCTACAATTTTGCCTATCATCAAAAGTTTCATTTTGTGGAACGTAACGATCATCAGTTCTTTCTCTATTTTCGCGATATTCTTCATTAGGATTTGATATTTCTTCTTGAATATTGTTTCCACATTAATTGTGGGTGAGTTTCGCCTCATTCTCTTCTAGTCGATCTTGAATATGATTTTGTAATACTTCTCGATCTTCTACTCTGTAGTCTCATATTTTCCATCCTCAATTCGTGATTTTGCCTTGTTAATTCGCACGTTCTTCTGCCTCAGCTCTTCTTTCTTCATGTATTCTTCGTCTCAACGTTTCTAACGCTCCAATTTCCTCATCTCCATGAATTATTCCTTCATCTGCTTCTTGATTTCTCTCTACCTGTCTATGGTTTCTGGTTTGTTGCTCTTCTTCTACTTCTTCTGCTGAATTTGATTGCCAAGTGTGTATACTCACCCTATCATAATCTGTATTCCTCCTTGTACTAGTGTTTGTTGAACTGGTGGTTGAATTTGATTTTCTCCATTATTTCTCATTCTAGTAGATTCTCCCATTTCACTTCTTTCCTTCCAGCAATTCTCTTGCTTCTTCTAACAGTAGTTGGTTGTTCTGATGTATTTCTTCTTCTAGCCATTTCTTCAATGTTAACGAATTGCAAGAAATTATGTAAAATTCTTAATCAATCACTCCAAATCTTCACAAATCTCAATATTAATCTTCAATTTTTTCTAGAATAATCTTCAATGTTCCCTGTTTCTAGCGCCATTATGTAGTTGCAGGAAATCCTACACTACACCCCTCCAAGATTTCATTAACATTCAACTCATTTTAGATTAACAATCTTAATTTTATTGATGAATCTTTGAACAATCTTACAAGAAAAGATAAAGGAATCAAGAATAACCACTGCTCTAGATTTTCTCTCTCCTATTTACTTGTTTCACTCAAAAAATGATATCTCCCTTCCTTTACAACTGAACGACTATTTATAGGGAAGTACATAGTGGATGACTGCTAATCTGTCCTTTATTTTCGGATATGTCTTGCGACATTCTCGCAACCTTACAAATGTTAATCTCGCAAACTCTCTTATTTTCGCAGAACCATCACATTTTTCACATGATTTTAGCTGACGTCGTTTATTATGTCATTTCTGAAATTGTTATGCGACGCTGTTGTGTTGTGTTGTTGATAATTTTGCTGAGGCATTATTGCTGCGAGATTCTGATCCTACAGAATATACTACGGAATATTCAACCGAAATGGTTTCATTGATAGGTTACCATGCCGGAACTGCATGAAAAACATACAGGAAACATTTCCATCTAAAACCAAATACCGGCATGGTAAATTAATAAACATCAATGCCGGAACCCTGTACCGGCGTGGTTTCATCAATATCAAGAATGCCGGCAGCGCAACCGGCGTTGTTAGGTTTCAAATTTACAATGCTGGTACCTATCAAAAAACATACAGGAATAAATGTTTTCCAAAGCTAAATACCGGCATTACATATCAATTATTTTTAATATCGGAAGCGTGTACCGGCTTGGGACAATAAATTACGAGAATGCCGGCACCTTTGCTTCCGGCGTTGCTGTCTAATGAATCTTTTATGCCGGAATATGTTTCAAATTTGGTCTTCAGTTTTGGTTAAGTTCGACTATGCCGGAACATTGGTCGAGCATGCCGGTACGGGTTTCCGGCATAGTGTTTTAATTTCGTTTGGAACTAATTTTCGTTCGATCCTTAGGTGGTGACATATATTGATCCAACAAATGCAAAGCCGCTTCATCGGGATACGTCGGAATACTATAAAATACCTCCGGTATGTGACCAAAGAATACTTTTCACCTAGTATCTTGAACTTTACTAATGGATTGCTAGTAATGAACCTTCTAATGAACGTGAAATTGATCTTATGTAGGGAATAATAGATCGAAATGAAGCAATCTCTTGGGCTAAAGAGACGGCTCTTAAGAACATGTGTGTGTTGGTGAGGAATACCGAAGGGTTCAAAGAGGCGTTTTGAGATGGCTTGCGAGAGAAGTGGGAAATACAAGGAGAAGAATAGCCACAAGAGAAAGGATTATGTATATCCAAAGAATACTAATAGGGTATACAAGAGAAGGGAATAATTTCCCGTTTAAGCTTGTATTCCGTTTAAATGACATGAACAATTAGGATTGTGAGGTTTTGTGTGGCTGTCATAACCACCGGGATCCGAAAGTTTTTGTTGGTCACTCCCTAGTTGTGAAGATAAAACCTCATGAGTTCGAGGATGTAAATACATTGACCAAAGCACTTATCAAACCGATACAAATTCTCAGAGGCTTCAAGGAAAAGGATGAGTCTAACGTGTCTTCTCTACATACAATTTATAGCGCACAAGCAACTATTAGAAGGATGGAATGGGAAGGGAGGTCCGTTATGCAAGAATTTGAGAAGATAGCTTGGGATTACAACTACACAAGTATCATTAAAAGAGGGCCGGATGAGAAGCCCCTTCAAATATTCATTTCACATCCTTTGCTTTCACAAAATACATGTTGTGGTGTTCTTTTGATGGATTGTACCTACAAGACAAACAAATACAATATGTCGTTGTTCAACATCGTGGGGCAAACCTCGGACAAGGTAACATTCACATTGGCTTGGTGTTTAATGGAAAACGAGAGGGACTATAATTATCATTGGGCATTACGACAATTGAAATTATTCTTCCGGGAAAATCAACTTCCGAGGGTCATCGTAACCGATCAAGATGACGCATTAATGAAAGAAATATCCGACGTCTTCCCGGACGCACAAAATTTCCTATGTACATATCATATACGTCAAAATATCATAAAAACTTTCCATGCCTTGTTTGAACCCACTAAGGCGGATATTAAAAAGTGAATGATTGTTCAACTAGAGGAAGATGTTCGAAAGAACAAACTATCCCCCGAAGAAGAAGAAGATGAGAGAGGCAAGATAAATGAGCGAGCGGACAAAGAACATGCGGAAAATCATAAAAAGTGGTTGGAATTTCTAAGAGATTGGGAGAAAGTTTATTGGTCTCTTACCGAGGTTATGTACGAAAATAGATTGGAGAAGTTTATTGCCGTTTGGAATGAAGTTTATCCGACTGTCGTCTGGTATTGTCGGACTCAACGGTTGAATAAGTTCAAGGAAAAATTTGTGTGTGCATGGACAAACCGGAATAGACACTTCAAGAGTGAAGCAACTAGTGCAGCGGAGTTCGCTCATGGGAGATTTAAAGTTATCATCCAGTCTGGTCAAGGAAATGTGGTTACGGTCACCGAGGCAATGGAGCAATACTTTAAGGCTGATATCAATAGGATCAAGGAGGCTTTTGAGAAAATCTCAATGGAAAGGATGACTCAATTTCTTCGTTATGGTAAGTTTCTCCAAGGAATAGAACTCAACGTCTCTCATTGGGCAATAAAACATATGATGAGACAAATAGAATATGAGAAAAATTACGGAAAACCGGGTGATGTATGTATTTGTCCCGACATGTCTTCATTGGGGCTTCCGTGTCGTCATATGCTTGTGAAGTATGAAGAAATGATACCTATTGAGGTTATTGATCCGTTTTGGAAGCAACTATCTTTCGACCCTCCCCCTTCGAGAGATCCCGCGCAATCTCCATGTGATACGAACGAAGCAAAGGAATTCTTCGAAGCTTACTCACATGGAAACTCGATAAGCGGACAAGTCTTGTTGAGCCAACTAAGGCTAATTACTCGTCCATGGATCACACAAAGCGAAGATCCAAGAAAGGGAGATCCAATACGTAGACCAAAAACTAAAACGTCAAGGAGAAAACAAAAGGTAGAATTGAAAGAAATGACTCAACGTGAAGAAGAACGCGTGGCAAGTAAGAAACGAGATCTAACCGCATGTGAGATTTTGGAACAAAGGTTCGTGGAAGCGCAGGTTCCAAACAAAAGAGGTAGGCCGAGGAAGGAACCGCTATCAAGTCAACAACAAACGAAGGATTCTGTATCCACACCAATATCCAACTCATCGGAGGTTCCAATGAAGAGGGGTAGGCCGCCAAAAGTATCAACATCAAGTTACAAAGAATAACAAGGTGAGCATTCCGAAGCCATACCCATAGCCGATCTAGCGGAGGTTCCAAGGAAAAGGGTAGGCCTCCAAAGGTATCAACATCAAGTGACAAAGAACAAAAAGGTGAGCATTCCGAAGCCATACCCATAGTCGATCTAGCGGAGGTTCCAAGGAAAAGGGGTAGGCCTCCAAAGGTATCAACATCAAGTGACATAGAACAACAAGGTGAGAATTCCGAAGCCATACCTATAGTCGATCTAGCGGAGGTTCCAAGGAAAAGGGGTAGGCCTCCAAAGGTATCAACATCAAGTGACATAGAACAACAAGATGAGCATTCCGAAGCCATACCCATAGTCGATCTAGTGGAGGTTCCAAGGAAAAGGGGTAGGCCTCCAAAGGTATCAACATCAAGTGACATAGAACAACAAGGTGAGCATTCCGAAGCATACCCATAGTTGATCTAGCGGAAGTTCCAAGGAAAAGAGGTAGGCCTCCAAAGGTATCAACATCAAGTGACATAGAAAAATAAGGTGACGAGGCAAAGTTGTTGAAAAACCCAAGTGATAGCAAAGTTGATGTAGTTTTAGTTCCAAGGCCAAGGAAGTACGTACTCCCATCACATATCGAAGACAGTGCAAGTGTAGAGATTGCAGAGGATGGTTTGGATATAATCAAGTTAGAAAAGGGTAATATGAAGATGTATAAATATCCCATAACAGGTAGGACAATTATAAGTTATCATACCAAGATATAGTCTTACATAGACCAACTTCCTGAGGTTATTCACGAGTATATTGTATATACAGATGATGTCGATGGAGATGGAAATTGTGGCTATCATGTTGTGACAGAACAATTAGGAATCTTTGACACGGCGGTTAGTAGAGGTATGACACCATGTCGATATGCTAGAACGAGGATGGTCGTGTAGTTGCAGGAAATCCTACAACACACCCCTTGTATTATCATGACTATGATTTCTAGATCTAAACTTATTTGATATGAAAATAAAGATAAAAATAATGAAAATAGAAAATAAGACACAAGATTTACGTGGTTCGATCAATTTGATCTACTTCCACAAAGTTAGGTTTCACTATGATTGTTTGTAATTACATATGGATTACAATTGAGACTCCATTAATGAGTATTTGGAGCTCTCTCTCTCTCTGGTTTTTGGGGAAGAATAAAAAGATAATAATAATACAAGTTACTTTTCTCTCTCCTACCTTTCTCTTTATATAGATATTTACATAGTGGATGACAGCTCATATGTGGTGGGATACAGCTAACATTTCCCCTAATTTCGGAATCACCGTGCGATGTTCTCGCAGGCTCACGTTGGATCTTAATTTTCACACATGCTACGTTCTCTCGCAAGATTCCCTACATTCTCGCGAGATCTTAATATTGTGCGATATTTGTATCCTACATCTTGCCTCTTTTTTCTTGAATATTGCTTGAAGAGCAATCTTTAAGGAAAAATCCGTCTTGTTGAAGTTGTCGGAGTAGTCTTTAATCTTTGTTGATGAAGGAACGAGCGAAAGAATACTGGATTTGAAAAGTAAGTACATGCCTCTATTCTTTAGTGAAGTTCCGGAATGTTGCGAAATAAATAAGAAGTATCATCTTTTGAAGTATGCGAAGTATGAAGTATCCTTGAAGAAGTATAAGAAGCATGAAGTATCCTTGATGAAGTATAAGAAATATTCAATTCTCGAAATGTAAGAAGTATCCGTCCTTGAATGAGAATAATAAGTATTGCCTCTATTCATGCGAAATTATTACTCCATTTTTGGTGATTCTTGCCGAGAAGATAAAGAACATAAAATATTTTCTTGGTAATCCATAGTTGCCTCTGTTCTTTATCTATGAGGGTAGAATCTTTGAGAAAACGTTGAATGTGCGAATTGTTTCTTCATTCTCATCTTTCCTCTGTCTCATGTTTTGTGCTCATGCGATAGTATAATCTCTTCAAGTTGCTCATAATTGTGCGAAATAATTGAGCGAAATGATCATATCGTTCGGAATAATCACATTCTGCGAAATAATCACATTCTGAATAATCCTGCGAAATTCTGACACATTCTGCGAAATTTTGAAAAATTCTGCGAAATTATGAATAATTCTGCGAAATTATGAATAATTCTGCGAAATTCTGACACATTCTGCGAAATTCTGACACATCCTGCGAAATTCTGAAAGATTCTGCGAAATTCTGAATAATTCTGCCAAATTCTGCGATATTATTGCGAAGTTTTGCAATATTATTCCGTACAGTTTTGTAAAGTAATTGTGTGAATATAATGCTTATGTGATGATTATGTTATGAAATGTGTATGCGATGTTTATGCTATGAAATGCTTATGCAATGCTTTTATGATGCGAGTATGATGTTTGTATGATTAGAATGCTTATCTATTACAATGTATAGCTAATGTTTGCGTTACTTAGCTCATTTTGCACGCTAAAATTGATGTAGCTTTAAATTGCCTCCATTCTCCATTTCTCTGGCTTTTTCTTTAGTGTATGCATTCCTCTTCGTGTAGTTATTGTTTCTCACAAGTTCTTACTTGTGTTTTATCTTTCATTATTCCTGCACTACTAGTATCTCATAATAGTATGATCATAATATCAAGTCTGCGGCATTTTCACTGCCTCAGTTTCATTTCCATGTATATATTCGCAAGCTTGTTTGATTACATATAATCATTCTCGCAAGCTTACTTGCTTACTCATTTTCTTATGTGGTCTTATTTTGCCTTCCTAGTTAAAGGTCTTATTTTTCCACCTCTTGTCATTGCGACAAAATCGCAGGACGTCTTTGAACTTTCATGCAAAAACCCATTGATCTTGCCTTAACTTTTTCTTTTGTACTATTGCCTCTTCAGGATTGTTGCGACAATATGACATTCCTAAATATTCTTGCGAAAATAAAGCCCCATGACATTGTCGTCTTGCGACGAAATCGCAGGACGTCTTCACACTTTCATGTAATGACCCATTGATCTCGTCTTATCTTTTTCTATAGTATTATTGCCTTTTCAGGATTGTTTCACAAATATGACAAGCCTTAATACCCTTTCGAGTAAAAAGCCTCATGACATTTGCGTCTTAAGACACTTATCAGCTCTCTAATGGAGGGTGCCGCCCTTATCTCCCCCCTGGTTGCCCCTTCAAGGAGGCGTACTTCTACCATACAAGGTTAGCTCCTCCCATCCGGTCTTAACAACAACCAGTTGTTTTCGCAGTCTCTTATCCCTTTTACCTATAGGGCTTATGGTTACGAGACTGCACCCTAAGTGGGGTTTTCTTCGGGCCGAGTGCAGTATAAGCCAAGACTTGTCAAGAATGGCAAGGACGCTTCAAACGCCCCTGGCACTCTTGACTCAACCGTGTACCTCGGCGCCTTGATCATATTATGCACTCCTTTGGAGAGTCCTTATTACCTTAGTCGCCCAACCTAAGTCATATGCTTTGGCTGAGAATCCAAGGTGCCTCTCCCGGATGGGCTTTATTGACCCCAAATCTCCATGACTCAGGTTCCAGGGGCGGTGTAACCTTTTCCTTGAGTCATGCTTCAGCTACCCCCTTCTATGACGTACTTTAGGTCTTATATTTGCCTCTTGCGAAATTTTATTCGCGAACTAGGGTGTACGCCATAAAGGTTCGCCCCATTCTAATCTTAGATTTTTATGGATCTTAGATTGTCTCTTGCGAAATTTTCGCGTTTCTTTGTTCTTTTATTCTTTCATTCATTCTTTCATTCTCATAATATCATATCATTTGAAGCAAAGTAAATATTCAAGAGAAATTCTAATACATTATAATTCTGAAATTTTTGTAATTGTGAAATCTTTGTAATTCTGCGATTGTTTCGCATTTTGTAAATCAAATGAAATTTTTTTTTATTCTCTGTAAAAGAAATATTCTAGAGAAACATATAAATTAAATTTTCTCAGTTTTCTGTAATTTTGAAATCTCGCAATCTTTGTAATTTTGAAGTCTTTGTAATCTTGAAATCTTAGTAATCTTTATAATATTTGAAATCTTGAAATCTTTGTAATCGTGTAATTGAATCGTTTTTTTGTAAATCAAATCAAAAATCTTTTTATTCGTTCTTAGTATAAAGTAAAATGTTCAAGGAAGTGGTACTTATCTTTAATGTGAGTCGCTGTTGTTGTAAAAGAAGTGAATAAATGCCTTGAAATGTATGAATTTCGCGCAACAAAAAGAAGTATGAGAAGTGAGACTTGAACCCTTGATCTGCTTCTTGGATTTTCTTGCACCATACCAACTGTGTTAAGCCTCTTTTGCGAAATAATCAAAGTTCTTGGGAAGTAATCAAATTCCAACTGTGTAAGAGGCAATTATGTATCATGCCTCCTGACCAACTGTGCTAACCCTCTCTTGCGAAATAATCAAAGACTGTGTGAAGTAATCAAATATCAACTCTGCGAAATGAATATTTGCGAAGCAAAAATTATTTGGTCGCAGGGAGAATCGAACCCATGTCCTCTAGTTTGCATACTCCTTCTCTGACCATCTGCGCTACTTGTTGCTTGCGAAAGAAACTCACAATGCTGTACTTTATTCCATTTCTTCGCCTTTAGGATTTCAAAAATGTGCGAAAAATTAAGCTTGATGAGGGATTCGAACTCGAGTCTTACAACTCACTCTAGCGAAGCTTGGCCAATTGTGCTACCTCTTGTTTGCGAACTAATGAAACAATATTGCGAAATTATTCATTTTTTCGCTATCTGTAAAAAGAAGAAAACTATGCTCACAGGGAAGTTCGAACTTGCGACCACGAACGTACATATTGTTCTCTTGACCAACTGTTCAAAAATCTCTTTGTGAAATAAACGCACAATGTTTTTCTCTTATTCTTTTATTCTCCCATGCAAATGAGAAGAAAATGAAAAATATGTGTCTCTGCGAAATTCGAACCCGTGACCTATCGCTTACTCGCTCCAGCTCAAACCATCTATGCGAATTTCTGTTTGTGATAGTAATTGCAGCATCTGCCTCTTATCTTTTCTTCGTCCTTCCTTAACTTCTTTCACATTTGCCTTCTTCTCCTGAACATGAAAATCTTCCACTGAAACTTCCATTTTCTCCTTAAATTTCACCACAACAACTAATTTTTTCTCTCACTTTTTTCATGTCTTTGAATTGTTGATGATGTTTACTCCCTGAAAGTGTGATTTCTTCCATAAAATTTCCATTTTTGAACCTAAATTTTGTAGATCTAGAAAAATATGAACAATAGCTAATCTTCATGAAAATTTCTTGAATCAACAAGTTACAGGAAGGATAAATCCTTTACTCATTCCATGTTTCTAGCGCCATTATGTAGTTGCAGGAAATCCTACAACACACCCCTTGTATTATCATGACTATAATTTCTAGATCTAAACTTATTTGATATGAAAATAAAGATAAAAATAATGAAAATAGAAAACAAGACACAATATTTACGTGGTTCGATCAATTTTATCTACATCCACGAAGTTAGGTTTCACTATGATTGTTTGTAATTACATATGGATTACAATTGAGACTCCATTAATGAGTATTTGGAGCTCTCTCTCTCTGGTTTTTGGGGAAGAATAAAAAGATAGTAATAATACAAGTTACTTTTCTCTCTCCTACCTTTCTCTTTATATAGATATTTACATAGTGGATGACAACTCATATGTGGTGGGATACAACTAACATTTCCCCTAATTTCGGAATCACCGTGCGATGTTATTGCAGGCTCACGTTGGATCTTAATTTGCACACATGCTAGGTTCTCTCGCAATCTTCCCTACATTCTCGCGAGATCTTATTATTGTGCGATATTTGGATCCTACAGACCGAACAACTTGTGAAGAAAAGGAGATTTTATGAGCAATTGCTTGGTGTAGGCGAGGGGTTTGATGATATGCATGCTCAAGTATTAGGGCCCGAGCAAGAGATGAACTTTCTTCCTTCTCAATATTGGATGAGAATGCCGCTTTGTGAGCATCTAGTGGCGGATACATTTAGATGTGTTGTTCATTATTTTACCCCCACCGTAGAAGTAACATTTACCCCAAAGTGGCAAAAATGCGAAGGATCCCTTAAGAAGAGAAGATTTATTTTGGCATTCGTGAACGGTAATTATTTCGTTATTCCAAAACTCAAGGACAATTGTCCATTGCCACCTGTTTGTGGGATGGTAAAAAATAAGGATCTAGATCCCAATATCTGGAAGGGATGGATGGCATTGTATGAGGAGAATCACCAATTTTGGGATGCGTTGGCCTTATCAAAGAAACCTCTTCAAGAGGAGGAGATTCAAGTTAATACATGTGGAAGCGATGATGAGTAATTTCGTTATATGTGGTTCACTAATACACAACCTTTTGTTTTTTTGGAAGTTTGAATTATAAACATTAAATCATATTTTGATGCTTTTGCCGGTATAGTTGTGTTTTATAATTATCACGCCGGAACTTTGGTGCCGGCGTAGATTGTTGTTTTGAAATCATGCCGGAAATACAGAAAAAACATCCAGAGAGTAAATTCGCCAGCATAGAAGTTAACATCATAACAGTGCCGTTTTTTTGTCAAAAACATATTTTCCAAGGAGATTGCAGACAACCGGCATAATATCCAAACACATTTGAATGCCGGAACTGTTTCATTTAGAAACCGGCATTGATTTTACTTTTTTCGAGCATACCGGTAATGGAGAAAACTTAGAAATTTATGTGATCTTGCCACATTCAAACTCTGTAAAAGAGGTAATTTGACACAAGTTTATCAACATAATAAATATAATAACAATACTAGATTGTATACCAGAACAAACTCCAAAGTTATGTGGTTCCAAACCGAAAACAAATCAAACATAAACCAAGTCAAGCAAAGAGTTTAGAAAAACACACAAACAAACATAAACCAACACTAGATTGTTCAAACCAAACTAATACTATAGAAGAAACACACGATCACTCGGTTCTTGGCTTCTTGTGTACCCTCTTCTTCCTTTCGCCCCACAAGTCTTTTGCCTCTGGATCTTCAAATTTGTCTATCTTTTGCTCAACGTTCTCCATTTCTTTCTGGGTCAGCACCTCTCCTTTCTTGTTCTTTTTCTTAAAGAACTTTGACAAATTTCCAATCTGCTGACGTTGGTAAGGAAATTTTAAACATGTACTTAGTATGTACGATTGTATAAGTTCATAGATATACATTAAAAGAATAGTAATGAACAATACGTACGTACCAACAACGTAACGAGCTGTAGAAGTGCGGATACAGTTTCCGGAGTTGTGGAGGGACGTGTTGGTGGTGGAGGAACATCTACAATATCCGTGCGTACAACATAAGGATGCGAGAACTTCCGATGGCCTCTTAGGAAGGTTGGTTCACTCTCATAACCGTTCTCAGCCAATTCCCAATCAGCCCTATTCAACACAAGTCATTGTTCTTCCCTTTCACTCCAATGTGCAAGAATAGGTTTAGGGTCGTAAACTATGACAGTATGGTTCTTATTTGATTGTCATTGAGGAAAGTCATGAGAGAATTTCTGATAAGATGTATCCGTGAGATCTTTCTGCTTGTACCCAAGTTGGCGCAATACACGGCGAGGGTTGTGCATAAAAAATCATTTGGATGAAATAACGGTCCATTGTAAAATGAAACATTGTCACGCCTTTGCAAGTAAACTCCTCTGGCATTCCTGTATGGGTCAAACACAACATCTTGGACAGCCACCAAGTCCAAAGCCAATCTCATTGCACATAACTGTTTCTTGTTATTAGGCCTCGGGGTATTGTCGAAGAAGTATTTCTTACCTAGAGGCCTATTTTGTTGATATTCAGTGAAAGCACTCAATCCTTTATACCGTATGAACAATTTTGGAAAGTGTTCATAATCCCACACGTATGCCAATGAAAGATCATTCCAATGAAATGTATAAGAAAATAAATAATTGGAAACTAACAAATTTAATGAAAATGATCACAAAATAACTAGTTCACTATACCTGAATTACAGTGAAATTCCCATTAAATTGACGGGCATTCGCCTTAGAAGCTCGACGCATTTCTGCCAAAAAATGTGCCAAGAAAGCAGTGCCCCATGAATACTCATGAACCTTTTCCAACGGATCCAAGTATTGTAGGTTGTTCATATGCACCCTGTTACCATTAGCGTCAGGGAATATAGCGGTTCCCAAGATGAACAACATATAAGCAGCGGCAGTTTGCTGAACTTGTTCGGGATTCAATTCCTTGTTCTTCGTATTCCCAAACAATTCAATGAGTTTGACAAATGTGATAGTCTTTGTCTGGGAACGGAATGTCTTGTACATATTTGCCAAAGTGGTTTCTTTGTCCCATCAAAACAACTTTTTAGTCAGCTCATAGATCTTGTCCCATCCTAGGTCCTTAGAGTCATCTCCTACCTTAACGGCTTTCCCAAGAACCTCAAGACCTATTATCCTTTGGACATCTTCAGGGATAATGGTCATCTCGCCAAAATGAAAATGCATGGTTTCAGTTTCACCAAAAAACCTCTCCAAAAAACAGTTTGTGTGACGGTATCAGTGGCCACATAATGTTTTATCGCGGGATACAACCTAGATGCTCTGACTACTACTTTAACAACATCACACTCAAGCTTCAAAGGCCATACATCCGATTGTTGATGGCGGCTAACACGGAAGGCTTTCTTGTGGTCCTATAAAAACACACCAAACTTGATTAAATTCACTCGATCACAGATAAATAATATAATAAGAAGATGCAAACGTCTTACATAAGTTTGATATATCCAACGAGCCCAAGAGTGTTTGTAAGCAAATAAGAGTTGCGGGTTTA
This sequence comes from Papaver somniferum, assembly GCF_003573695.1. NCBI lineage: Eukaryota > Viridiplantae > Streptophyta > Magnoliopsida > Ranunculales > Papaveraceae > Papaver > Papaver somniferum. The sequence continues at coordinate 46,086,224 of NC_039358.1, forward strand.
TCGGGTCACCCCAATGTTTTCCATCATCGCGGTCTAGAATCATGTCATATTTATCAAGAAGGTTGGTTGGGGGTGCCTTTTCATAATCTTTAGGGGCTTCAACTCCGACACCAGTTTTTCCTAAGCCACCTGCTTGTGAGGATGAGCCACCTGCTAGTTCCGGTACAGGTAATTGTTCCCACTCATCATCATCATCACTGCTGGTTGAGTCGCTTATAGGTTGATCCCTAATTGTGACCTTAGCAGTAGCTGGATCAGGACGGCTACGTAGAGAAGACTTACGTTTTGCTTCTACAACAGGTTTGTCTTTTCCTTTGTTCTTTTGTTCTGCTGTAGACCTATGTTCCAATATGTAAATTGAGTTAAATAATCACAGCCGGCATATATATTGAACATAACATTAATGCCGGGATCTGAGCCGGTATTGTAAATAATTAAAAGTCCATGCCGGTTGTTTTGAATTTTAGACAGAAAATTAACAATTTTTGGTAAATAAAACCGGCATAGTAAGTTCACATATAGACATCGCCGGAACAGATGCCGGCATTGTAATATAGATATTGTGTATGCCAGAACTATGTAATTTTAGTACATAGATTTAACAAAAGAGGCTAATGAAAACGGCATAGTATTGATCAAATATACAACGCCGACAACTACAAACGGCATGGTATTCAATTAAATATTCATGCCGGCAGGCTCATGCAATAAAATAGGGATTCAAGATATATAATCTGGCATGATTTTCAAATTGAATTCTACCGTGAATCAAACATGTAACTGAACTTCAAATTTCGATTTCAAATTTTACTTCTAGTGTAGTAGAAAGACTAAAAAACCAAGTTTCACTTTGGATAAACCCTAAATATACTTCAATTCAACATATACATCACTTACCGGAGCAATTGTGTTATGTTCGCCTCTCCAATAGACTCTTCAGGCTCAGGCATTTCTTGCGCTTTTGATTTCGATTTACCACCATCATCAGCAGATTCTTCAGGATTGGTTATGGGTTTTTCACGAGGTTTGCGACGACCCATTGTGTTTGGTATAGAAGATGAAACAAAAATGGAGAGTGAATACAAAGGGAGATTGAATAATTTCCTTTCTATAACCGTCACTTAAATAGAATGAAGGAGTTTGTAACCGACGCATAAACTGGTATTAAGGATTTTATAACCGTCAAATAAGTGGGATAAAATAGTTTGTAACCGTCAAATTAGTGGAATGAAGGAGTTTGTAACTGCCACATAACTTGTGTTTGTAACCGTCAGGATGCCGGCATGGAAAGATGGCATAATTCAATGCCGTCATTCTAACAATAAGTTTCAATTGTAACCATAAAACCGGCATAGTATGTTGATCACATTTCAACGTCGGTAGTGATTCTTGATTCATTATTAACGCATCTCCAAAAGGTTTAAGCAACCAAACTGACCCAAATTGGGCTTCATATTAATACTAAGGAAATAAACTAAAAAACATTAAACACATAAACAACGTTGTACATAAACATTAAACACATAAAATAAAAGATCTCAAGCTAATTGCAACTAACATCATTTCTTGGTACGAGATTCAACAAACAACACAGCTTCGAAATTCCAAAAAGGCTCTTTTCTCTATTTGGTATATGCGGCCTGAGCTTGATACCTATTATCTCGGTATCTTGCGAGAAACTCGTTGTATTTGCGACACAATTTTATGAGGGCAATTTTCCGATTCGCTACAAACTCATCCCCGTAATACATCTTGCGTTTCTTGCACTTACCGTCATATAACCTCGACATATAAGGACCATCCGCAACAAGACCCCAAAAAAGGTTTGAAGGGTGGTGATCTTCCGGCAAACCCGAAACTATGAAGTAATTCTTAATCCATTCGGTTTCTTCCTCAACATCCGTTTCTATATTTGCTTGTTTTACACGTTCGATTATCTCTTTAGATTCTTTGCGATATTTTTCTTGTATTGCTTCCTCTTCTTCTACTCTTTTCCTTCTAAGTATCTCTTCTTCCATTGCGGCAAGTGACTTGGTGGTTTGCTCCTTCCTTTTAAGTTTTTCTAGTATCATGGGAATTGAGCTGGTGGTGGATGATGATTGATTCCCTATCGGAGTGGATTTTTTTTTCATATAAAAATTCTCTGAAATCGGTAGTTCGTGATTTCTTTGCCATGAGAGAAATGTGTTGGAGCTCACCTATTTTTTTTTGAGGTATCAACTGCAATAGGTGTATCCATTCCTTTAAATAAATGAGGACACAACGGCTCTTTTCCACTTTATCATTCCGGCATTGTCAGTATCTTAGATCCCACGCCAGAAATGGTCTTTACTGGTTTATGGTTCAAAAAAAAAATAGCCGTTATGCATTGAATGCTCTATTCCGGCAGTGTACGTTAGATTTTCGGGAATGCTGGAACCAATTTTCGGCACACTAATGTATATAAATAAAAAGCCGGAACATTGTTTATTGCACTCAGAATTTTGACACTGAATTCCGGCATACAATAATATAGAGTATATATAAGATCTACGCCGGTACCAGACACCGGCATGGAATTATGTAAACATAGAATGCCGGAAATGTAATTTATTTCAAATGTAATCCTTGTCGACGGAACAACGAATGCACTTAGCATGTGCATCAAGCCTTTGAACCCCTAAGCGACCCTAGTGGACGAGTTATAGTCTCGTGAGGGTTTACATAGAGATCTACCCACAAAACCTACACTAAAATTTCTAAAGCCATCAATCTTCGTCAGAGGACGATACACTCTCCATCATCTCCGGGTCATACTCCGGGATTTTGGATTCCATGAATTGGTATCTTGCATCGAATGCGAATGCTTCCCCCTTTTCCTCCAAGTAGCGCGCTTTGACGACTTCATGCTACAAAAACATAACACAAACTTACTTGGTTAGTGGTGTTTAGTAGGAAGATCAAACAACATGGATCACGTAAAGTAAACCACAACAATACTTACAAATTGGTCAATGGACAAGTTAAAGTGGGGATCGTTGAAAATTGGTTTTTGGATTTCTAAATAAGCAAGTATCGTACTTTCAATGACTTGGTGCCTATCATGAATCTGTTGAACACTTCTTCTATTCGGATTCCCAAACTCTTGCATATATTTGTTGTATACCTTACCCCAAAAGGTTATGGAATCCACCCTTACGGAGGACTGCCTCCTAGCTCGAGTTTCCGCGTACCAAGCTTTGGTGATCGCCAAATCTTCATTTGAATCAAAGGATGCCATTGCTTTGTATGTTGAGGTATTGGGAGAGTTGGAAATATTATATAATGTTATCAGCTTTGGAGAGTATATGGAACCAGGTGTGTGTTGTTTTGTAGGGAGAACAAGTGTATTTATAGGATGGTGCCCAAATATGGCCGTTATTATACTCAATCAATGAAGTTGTACTTGCAAAAATTTGAATTTTGAATTTGCCGGCATAGTAATAAGGATAAACGAACCGCCGGAAAACGGATCCGGCATTTTGTCATCTATAACATCAATGTCGGTACATGGTTTATTATACACAGAAACCGTATAATTTTTTGACACTATATACCGGCATGTAATAAATATATAAGATCTACGCTGGTACAGGATACCAGCATGGAATTATGTAAACATAGTATGCTGGAAATTTAATTTATTTCAAATATAATCCTTTTCGATGGAACAACAAATGCACTTAAGCCTTTAAACCCCTGGGCGACCCTAGTGGACGAGTTATAGTCTCGTGAGGGTTTACATAGAGATATACCCACAAAACCTTACGAAATACCTAACCAAATGCCCTAAAAACCTAAGCAAACACCACTAAACTATCAATCTTCTTAAGAAGAATCCATCTCTGATTCACCCAGCTGATGGTACTCCGTGACTTTGGTTACAATATCGTTGACGTTGGCTTCAAACATGAATGCTTCTCCCTTTTCTTGTAAGTAACACGTTTTCACGGCTTGATGCTACAAAAACAACATACAAACTTTGTTTGTTACATAAAATTTGCAAACGAGTAGATTATGTCGAATTAATCATAAAGATACTTACGAGTTGTTGAGGGGACAATGTATTGCGGGTAGCGTGATTGATCCGGTGTTTCACTTTTAGATACTCAACCACCGCATTTAGGATGATGTCGTGTCGTTCCTCTATTTGTTTGGCAGTTCTTCCTTTCGGGTTACCGTAATCGTGAATAAATTTGTTAAAAATCTTCAATCACATGGAATCCCACGTGTTGTTATCTATAGTTGAAGGACGAGTTTCGGCGTACCATGATTGGGTGATTGATAAATCTTCCTCCGAGTCGAACGATGCCATTTGTTGTATATGAGATTAGGTACTATACTAAGCTATTTATAGATAATTATTCTAGGGTTTAGGACTTCTAAGTTAAGAGGCTCAAGGAGATATATAAGAACACACGAGTTTTGGACTTTTGGGTCCAAGTATTAGCTCATTTTATATAGAGAAAAACCTCAACGACTATTTTTTTGAAAATCACCAAACCCGGCATTGAAGTAATTGTGACATAAGATGCCGGCACCAAGTACCGGTACAATTTTGCCATAAGCTAATCATGCCGGTACAAGGTAATTTCTTCACAGAGATTGGGCCAAATATGCAACCATTACCGGCATGGTTTTACAACAACATTCAATGTCGTTACAAGGAACCGACATTGGATCTATAATAACGACTATGCCGGTGTTTGTGAAGTTCAAACAAAAATGGCTAGTTTTTTGAAAAATAAGACCGTTGGTGGTTCATTTCTATATAATACCCCCCATTTCTTGGGAAAAATCTACACAAACCACCCACCAAATAACAAAAATCCTTCTCTCAAAAAAGCAAGCACGGTTAAAGCTTCACAAGGGATGGGAAATTCATCATCTAGCTCTATTTGCAAAGTAAGTAGATTAAACATTACTAACAATATAATCTTCACTACTATGACGCATAACTAATATAATCTTCTCTTACAGAGTCATCATTGCAAGTGTCAAATTTGCAAGTCACCTTCTCATGTAGCCATGGACTGTACTTTTATTTATTAAAAGTGTAGAAACTGTGATGGGACACGCCGGTTTTGGATTGCAAAAACTGATGATGCTGAAAATGGAAGAATATTCCTAAGGTGTTTGAATCACCCGAAGTGCGATGAGTTTCAATGGTTTGACAAAGCTGTTGAACTAGCAGAGTCAAGAGAAAACCACAAGGGCCTATGCAAGCCTATTGATGGGTGTGATGGGTGTTATATGAAGGGAAAGGAATATGTTGAAAGATAAGAAGAACCAATGAAGATGATCCTTGACACCCCCATCCCGGACGATGTCTTCGAACAGATTCGGAAAACACTCAAAGGTTCCGCAATTGTTGAAAAGGGATGGAAATAGATAATCTTTAACCAAATGTAATCCATTATATGTTTTTTAGCATGTTTTAATTTAAAGTTTCAAATCCAATGTAATAGACTACTTAGGAATAAAATAAAAGAGCATTCGAAATGGATTTATACTCAAAAATAGCAGAGTGCCGGCATAGAAGCAACCAAGCTTACAGTGCCGGTTTTCTGTCAACTATGAAAATTTAGAAAAAAATCATAAAACCGACATAGATTTTAGAAAAACGACTATGCCGGTACCTTCCAATTTCTATACAAGAACATGAAATTTTGAATCTTCTAGTTCCGGTATGGTTTTATAAAACATTTCCTTACCGGTACCTGGAACCGGCAATGAACTGTAATTTTCGTGCATGCCGGAACCAGTACCGGCGTTGTTGAACCTAAGCTTTTCTATGCCGACAGCAGTCATAAATAAATCTTGCAAAAATAACATTTCACTAGAAATCTAAACATGCTCAACATAAAGAAATCACTAGAAATCTAAACATGTTCAACACAAACCAAACAACTGGATTATGCTTAAATGTTCTTAATCCAGGTAACATAAACTAAAAGCAAACCAAACAACTAAAGAGTTAACCATGAGGTACAAACGAAAACAAGTTCGGAATTGTTCAAGACGTAAAAACCACCATCCAGAAAAAGAAACACAACTAAATAGTTAATCACTTGGTCTTTTGCTTCTTTTGTGTCGGTTTCTTCTTAATTTCCCCGAACAAATCTCTTGCACTAGGGTCGGTTTCTTCAATTTTATCAAGCTTCTCCACGACTTCCTTAACTTTTTCATTGGATAGCCCCTCTCCTTCATCGTACTTGCAACATAACTGCTTCCTCAACTTGCCAAGCCGACGCCGCTAGTTTCATACATACAACACATAATTAGTATATATGTGTTAATATAAGATTATGTGTACATTAAACGACTAAGTAATTAACAATACTTACTAGCAATCCAACGGTCTTATTAAGTTGGGCGATCGTAGGTGGTGCCTGTGCGGGAGTTGGAACGGGAGGGTGTTTCTGGGGTGGAACTTGGACGTCATCCGGGCGGACGACAAAAGGATGTGACCATTGCAGGTAATCTTCCATGTAGTCGGCATCAACCTCATCACCGTTTTCCGCAAGCTCCCACTTATCCCACTGACTAATATATACCAAACGACGTGGTTCCCTATCCCTCCAATCTGTTGGATCCGGTTTTGGATCATACTCTACATGCAACTGATTAGGAGTTGAAAAGCACCGAGAAAGGTCAAGAACAAAACATTGAAAAGAGTCTGTATTGATATGTGATAATTGCTTATATCCAAGTTGGCGCATCACACGTGTAGGATTGGCCATAACGTATCCTTTTGGGTGGAACAACGTCCTATGGTAGAATGCAACGTTACCAAACCTCAAAACTTGGTGGTTTCCTCTAACCTCCTTGTAAGGGTCGAACACAACATCTTTGGTACTCATCGCGTCCAAATCCAATCTCATATCGATCAGTCGACTCATGTTACCGGGCTTTGAAGTATTGTTGAACTCGTATCTCTTAGATATAGGCGTATCATGTTCGGGAAGGTCTTTGATATTCAAGGAGGTCCAGTCCTTGAACAAGGTTGGGAAGTGTTCATAAGCCCACACCTATTCCAAGGTGAAGCAATAAGTTTTGTTTCTAAGTTCACGATAAGGGTACATGTGAACAATATACATAATAACATAAGTTTAAAAACAAAATTACCTGCAGTAGAGTGAAATTCCCGACAAATTGGTTGGTTTTAGCCTTAGAGGCCCCTCTCATCTCCGTCATCAAATGTGTCATTACCGCGGTGCCCCAAGAATACCCATAAATATCTTCCAATGGATCCAATTACTGAAGGTAGTTCGCACTAACCATGTTGTCATTAGTGTCAGGGAAAACCCTAGTGCCCAAGATGTATAACAGGTATGCAGCGGCAGTATAACGAATTTGTTTAGGGTCCCATCCATCCTCCAAACTTCTTTGCTTTGTGTTTTCAAACTTCTTCTTAAGCAGCGTCAACTTGATTGTCTTTGTCTTACCAGACCCGGATTCATAAAAGCTCTCGACATAAGTTTTGTAGTCCCAACCAAACAGCTTGTTAGTCAGAGCGTGCATCTTCGACCATTCTAGGTCCAGAGACTCAAATCCTTCTGCAATTGATTTTCCGATAAAACTCAAGCCTAGAATGTTCTGAGCATCTTCAGGGATGAAGGTCATCTCCCCAAAAGGGAAGTGCATGGTATCGGTTTCACCATGATACCTTTCGACGAAGCAATTGACAGTCACGGAATCAAGCTTCACATAATTTTCAACCAAAGCATATAGACCAGAATCCATTACTATTTGTTGGACCTCTTCACATTCCTCGGACAATTTCCAACAATCCGCGGCTTGGTTTCGGCAAACACGCACATCCTTCTTATGATCCTACAATTAGAAGACAATACAATTAAGATATTTTACATAAATACACAACAATACATATGCAAAAGATAAAAAATGCTTACATAGGTTTGATATATAGTATTGTTAGAGCGTAGCTCGGTCGACCTCGCATGCGTTGCTACCTCAAGCATGTTTGTCAATGTTAGTGATCAAAACTATGAGTCTTCATTTCTAGCCTACATAACTAAGTCTCAGACGAGGATAGAAAAGTGTATTTGAGCTCAATGACTTCATGAAGATTCATCATACAACGACGAAGATCTACTCAAGGAACCGTGGAACTTCATCAACAAAAAGGTATGTGGAGACTTTAACTTATCTATCGCTCAAAAGTCTATCTCTTCTATCTCCTACTTCTTATGAGACAAAAGTCGTATGCTATATAGACTGGATCATACACATTTGATATTTTGATCCGAGTATATCTCGACTATATATATCTCGAAATTATGTGTTGGTAAAGCGTTTCGCTTTGATCAAGTTTATCTTCACCTAGTGACGAAAGTCATGAAAAGTTTCAATTACTTTGAGAATTGCTCTGACGCGAAACAGTCTTTGGATAACGTCTATATAACGTCCTCTGAGAATGTCTCAATGATTGGAATGAGAGCTTAGATTACATAACCATGTATTCCTTAATCCGAAGTTTTCGAACTTTGTTGATTGAGAGAAACCGGAGGAATCGGCTTTGCCAAGTTCGCGAAATGACGGAAGTTCTTGTACTGAGAACTTCTAATGGGATTTTCCAAAAACTCGTTTGCGTGTAAGTCCGCGAACTCAGTCCGTGAACCTAGTCCGCGAACTGGCGAAAGTCTCTTTGCCGAGATTTTCTGCTGAGTTTGGAAAACTCCACCGGTTGTCTTAAGTCCGCGAACTTGTTTGTGAGCTTAAAAGGTTATGATCTAAAGATGTGCTCTGAACATGAAACTTAAATTACTAAGGAATGATTTATGCAAATCGTGGCTATAAAGTTCATGAGCCGATTCAATCGAATCGAATCATCTTTGTTTCAATTGTGTCTTGTGTAGTTACATAAGATCTCATACCAATTGAAGAACTCTTTAACTAGTTCATTTGAGTCAATTGAACTAGTTACGGTGAAGAAGAACAAGGTTAATATGAAATGCTCATATGGTTAACTTTTGGGTTACTATGTTGAACCAACATACACGTACACGTTTGGGCATGGTTTTCACAAACCCAGTAAATGTCTACCCAAGTGTGTGTGACAAGCTAAGTTTTCGATCTAACGGTTGAGAAATATTATCTTGAATCTAAATCAGGTTTTCATCTAACGGTGAATATGGATTGCTTTGTAACTAAGGAAAAACCCTGATTTGAAGACTATATAAAGGAGACATCTAGCATTGTGCAAAAATAATCCCCACACGTCTGTGTGATACTAGTGCGCTCGCTAGAGTCGATTCTCCTTTAACCTTTGGTTTTCTTCTCTAAAACCAGGTTAACAACTTAAAGACTTTATTGGGATTGTGAAGCCAGACCGATACTACTTCTATCGTAGTTGTGTGATATGATCTTGCATCTTCTATCGTACGACTACAATCTATTGATTGGCTTGAGATCATGAGAGTTCACCGATAGGCAAGATAAAGAAGTCACAAACATCTTCGTCTCACTGTTTGTGGTTCCTCGACAAACCGCTTGTGTAGTCAAGAAGGATTGTAGAGAGGTGATTGATTAATTTAGGATGTTCTTCAGGAATATAAGACCGGATTATCAATTGGTTCCTGTTCACCTTGATTTCATATCTTAAGACGGAACAAAACCTAGGGTTTATCTGTGGGAGACAGATTTATCCTTTGATATACTTTTCTGTGTGAGACAGATTTGTTTATTATCAGGTCTGTGATTTTGGGTTGTAGCAACTCTTGGTTGTGGGTGAGATCAGCTAAGGGAATCAAGTACGCAGTATCCTGTTGGGATCATAGGAGTAGGAGTACAACTGTACCTTGGATCAGTGGGAGACTGATTGGGGTTCAACTATAGTCCAGTCTGAAGTTAGATTGGAGTAGGCTAGTGTCTGTAGCGGCTTAATACAGTGTGTATTCAATCTGGACTAGTCCCGGAATTTTCTGCATTTGCGGTTTCCTCGTTAACAAAACTTCTGGTGTGTGTGTTATTTCTTTTCCGCATTATATTTTATATAATTGAAATAATACAGGTTGTGTGTTCGTGATCATCAATTGGAAATCCAACCTTTGGTTGTTGATTGATATTGATTGATCCTTGGACATTGGTCTTTGGTACCGTCCAAATTATTCCTTGTATTTGATAAAGACTCGCTATTAGTTTTAGCTTGAGTAAAAATAAAATCAAGAGAGAGATATTAACTCCTTGAGATACTTTTATCTAAATTGAGTCTGACTGTCTAGTTGATTCTCTAGCAAAGTATTTCGGAGTTAGTCCATACAGATTGCTAAGCGAAATATTTGGTGGTGTTGTTAGACCCCCGCTTTTTCAATTGGTAAGAGAGCAGGAAAACACATTAAAGACCTCAAAAGTATGTGTTTGTAGCGATCTGACTAAATGGACTATAAAGTCTCAATAGACGCTTCACCAGGTTTAAAAAACAACCGCAAGAAAAGGTTTGACAAACTGGTATCTCTTCAAAAAGGGTTGGATGAACAAATCCGGATCAACTATGGTCTTGTTGAAGAAATTGCAATTCTCAAGGATTTAATATCTGGAAATACTCCCTTTGAGAAGTTGAAAAATCTCAGTTGTTCCTCTTTCAAGAAAAGTCATAAATCAGATAGTAATCAACGACAGAATGTTGAGAAAACTGATATGACAAGGAACCAGTCATACAATCTTCAAAGCATAGGCTCATGTTGTGTTCCATCCGATCATATACATCAATCTTGTATGTCTTTTCAAAAGAGTCTTAACGTTGCAAGTAATCTTTGTAAGAAATCTAAACAACTGTATGATTCTCTAAAAGTTCATGCAACACTACCAGGAAACTCTAAATTGAGAAGTACTAGTAGTATGGGTGCCTTTGCTTTAAGATCCACATCTCCCTTTCAATGATTTCTTGACTGTGGATGCAGTCGACATATGACAGGTGATCTCACTTGGTTTGTTTCGTCTGTTGACTATGAAGGAGGTCTTGTAACATTCAGAGATAGAAGTTGTTGCTACATTAGCAAAAAGGGAACGATCAAGCTACCCGATATTCCAGAAATCCATGATGTGGTATACGTTAAAGGTATGACTGCTAATCTTCTTTCTATTAGTCAAATTTGCGACAAAGGCCATCGAGTTGTCTTCAATGCGAATGGATGTGACATTGTTGACAAATCTGGGAAAGTGATTTTTCAAGGAACTCGTGGTAAAAACAACTGTTATCTTCTTGATACTCAGTTTAGCAACCGTTGCAATTTGACCAAGGTGGAATCTAGACATCTTTGGCATGATCGTTTTGGTCACATCAATTATCGCCTTCTAAATAAGATCATTAACAAAGAACTTGTTAGAGGCATTCTCAAAATTAATGCAAAGATTGAAGGTGTATGTGGTGCCTGTCAAAAGGGTAAGCAGACGAAAGTTCACCACAAATCACCTCGATATATTCTTACTAAATCTCCACTTGATTTAATTCATATGGACCTCTTCGGACCAATTCAACAACCCACTGTTGCCGGTAAGAAGTATGCTTTAGTTATGGTAGATGATTATACCAGATTTACTTGGGTTGCATTCCTATCCTGTAAGAATGAAACCCTCAGTGAATTCAAGATTATTGTTAAAAGGATCCATAACGAACAAGGTCGCAAACTAAAGAAAATTAGAAGCGACCGTGGCACTGAATTCAAAGACACCAAGGTATTTGAGTGCTGTGACGAACTGGGGATCATTCAACAATACTCACCACCAATTACTCCTCAAGCTAATGGAGTTGCTGAGAGAAAGAATAGGAACATCCAGGAAATGTCCAGGGTAATGCTCCACAACAAAAACTTACCTTTAAGATTTTGGGGAGAAGTTGTCTTTACAGCATGTTACTTGATCAAACGTGTGTATTTACGGTCTAAAACCCTTAACACTCCTTATGAGTTATGGAATGGAAGGAAACCCAACCTATACTATCTCAGGATGTTTGGAAGTAAGTGCTATATTCTGAAAGATCGATAACAGAAAGGGAAATTCGACACCAAAAGTGACGAAGGTATCTTTCTTGGCTATGCTTTTGATAGTCGTGATTTTCGAGATTTTAATCTCAGAACACAAGTCATGATGGAATATGCTAATGTTATCATCGACGACATTAGTAATTTTCGTAGAGATGGTTCTCTTACTGAGTTGCCTCCAACTGATACAATTGAGAAGTTCAAAGAAATTCCAGAATCAGTTGAAGTTATCCCAACTGTTACTGATCCTGACATTTCTAGTGAAGAGGAAAAGAGCACTGATCAAGCCATTCCTGATGAACAAGAACGTGTCCCTCCACGACATCTTTGGGTTCAAAGGAATCATGACCCCAACAGTATCATTGGGGGAAGGGATTCTACAGCCAAAACAAGGGGTCAACTTCAAAATATATGCAATTTTGGTTGTTATCTTTCGCAGGTGGAACCAAGGAATATTGATGAAGCTCTGAAATATCTTTTTTGGGTAAATGCGATGCATGAAGAGTTAAATCAATTTGAAATACAAGATGTTTGGGAACGTGTACCTTGTCCTCCAAATGTCAATGTTTTTGGTACCAAATGGATATTCAAAAACAAGTCTGATGAATTTGGCACAATTATCAGAAATAAAGCTAGACTTGTCGCTCAAGGATATTCACAGATTGAAGGAATCGATTTTGACGAAACCTTTGCACCTGTGGCACGTCTTGAGTCCATTCGACTTTTATTGGCCCATGCCTGCTTTCTCAAGATTAAGTTGTTTCAGATGGACATAAAATCAGTGTTCTTGAATGGAATTTTAAAAGAGGAAGTCTATGTCGCTCAACCTAAGGGGTTCGAAAACCCTGATTTCCCAGATCATGTGCTAAAGCTCAAAAAGGTGTTATATGGATTGAAGCAAGCACCAAGAGCCTGGTTAGAGAAACTTACTACCTCTCTTCTTAGAAAAGGTTTTTCAAGAGGAGGAGATGATAAAACATTGTTTACCAAATGGAGTGGGAAAGATGTGGTCATTGCTCAAATCTATGTAGATGATATCATCTATGGATCAACTTCTGAAAAATTCGCAAAAGATTTCCAAGTCTCTCTTGCTAAAGAGTTTGAAATGAGCAATGTTGGTGAATTGAAATTCTTCTTAGGATTACAGATTCAACAACATAAGGAGGGTATTTACTTATCCCAAGAGAAGTACGCACGTAATCTTGTGTCAAGATTTGGTCTGGATAAGTCGTCTCTTAAGTTGACTCCTATGCCTACTACTAGTAAATTGCACAGGGATGCGAAGTGGATCAAAAATTATATCGATCCATTATAGGTAGCCTTTTGTATCTTACAGCTACTAGACCTGAAATTTCTTTCAGTGTTGGTTGTTGTACAAGGTTTCAGGCGGATCCAAAAGAATCTCATCTTGCAGCTGCAAAGAGAATCATACGTTATATAAATCACACTGTTGGGTATGGTCTCTCATACACTTTTGATACTAATGCTGACCTTTCTGCTTATTCTGATGCTGATTGGGCAGGATGTGTAGAAGACAGAAAAAGTACATCAGGGGGATTCTACTATGTGGGTCTCAATCTTGTAGCATGGCATAGCAAGAAGAAAAACTCTCAATCCCTGTCCACATGTGAAGCAGAATATATTGTTGCCGGATCATGTTGTACTCAACTCCTATGGATGAAACAGATGCTTGCTGATTATGGAATTGATACTGGAATAATGAAGATCTTTTGTGATAACTCAAGTGCGATTCGAATTACTGAGAATCCTGTTGAGCACTCAAGAACAAAGCACATTGACATAAGGTACCATTTTATTCGTGATCTTTATGAAAATGGTATCATCAGTATGGATTTTGTTCCTTCCGAACAACAATTGGCTGATATTCTCACCAAACCCTTAGACACTGCAATGTTTCAACACTTGCGGCAGTCTATTGGTGTTGTTTTGGTTCATTAAAACGTTTCATTGACTCTTGCCCCTATGCTTATCCTTATCTTTTGGGCAATTGAGTCTGAAACTCCAGTAGGTACTTTCCAGTTCAGTTTCTGTAGGATTGTCGTTATTGTCTTTCTAGTATCTCCTTAGTGCTTCAAAATCCTTCTTTTCTTTCGAAATTAAGGTCGCTCTTGTTGTTCTTTCGGGAATGACATCAAATGTGGGAGAGTTCTTTTGAACTTGTGCTTAATGGTAATATCTTGCGGGGTGTGCGGCTGTGGAATTTTATAGGGGTTATCTTGTATCTTCAAACTCCTTAATGAATGCATTTAGCTTCGGCTTTATGATTTCATCTAAATTAAGTTGGTATGTATTTTTCTTTTAGTATATGAAATGTCTCTTGTGGAAATTTCATTATGATCCCGTTCTTGTACCTTTGCCAATTTTATTGACAAAAAGGGGGAGAAATATTGTAGTTCACACTACAAATACATATAGTTTTTGGATCATTGTGTAAGGGGGAGTGGTTTCCATAATCGAGATGGAGTATTGACTAGGGGGAGTGATACATATCACCATAGTATTATTGTTAAAGTCGTGATACAATTGGACTTTTATGTCACATAATAATACTATGACACTGTATAATAATGATCGAGAATCTCGATTTCTCTCATTGTTATAGCTACGGATCTTCAACAACGGTGATGCTAAACTTACAACCTTTAGGATCATTGGAGTACTTGGAAGGACGAAGATTTCAGGGAACGTTGAAGATTAGACTATGGAATATGAGCCACTAAAGTTTATTTTTTTTGTATTTCATATGTACTAATAGTTTTTCACTAAAATTGACAAAGGGGGAGATTGTTAGACAATAGCTCGGTCGACCTCGCATGCGTTGCTATCTCAAGCATGTTTGTCAATGTTAGTGATAAAAATATGAGTCTTGATTTCTAGCCTACATAGCTAAGTTTCGGACCAGGATAGAAAAGTGTAGTTGAGCTCAAGGACTTCATGGCGATTCATTATACAACGACGAAGATCTACTCAAGGAACCGTGGAACTTCATCAAGAAAAAGGTATGTGGAGACTTGAACTTATCTATCACTCAAAAGTCTATCTCTTCTATCTCCTACTTCTTATGAGACAAAAGTCGTATGCTATATAGACTGGATCATACACATTTGATATTTCGAGCCGAGTATATCTCGCCTATCTATATCTCGAAATCATGTGTTGGTAAAGCGTTTCGCTTTGATCAAGTTTATCTTCACCTAGTGACCAAAGTCATGAAAAGTTTCAATTACTTTGAGAATTGCTCTGACGCGAAACGGTCTGTGAATAACGGCTATATAACGTCCTCTGAGAATGTCTCAATGATTGGAATGAGAGTTTAGATTAAATAACCATGTATTCCTCAATCCGAAGTTTTTGAACTTTGTTGATTGAGAGAAACCGGAGGAAATGGCTTTGCCAAGTCCGCGAACCCAGTCCGCGAACTGACAGAAGTTCTTGTACCGAGAATTTCTGCTGGGATTTTCCAAAAACTCGTTGTCGTGTAAGTCCGCGAACTCAGTCCGCGAACTGGCGAAAGTCTCTTTGCCGAGATTTTCTGCTGAATTTGGAAAACTCCACCGACTGTCTTAAGTCCGCGAACTTGTTTGTGAGCTTAAAAGGTTATGATCTAAAGATGTGCTCTGAACATGAAACTTAAATGAAAACGTGGGGGTCTAACAACACCACCCAATATTTCGCTTAACAATCTGTATGGACAAACCCCAATATACTTTTTATGAGAATCAACTAGACAGTTAGACTCAATCAATAAAAAGATATATCAAAGAGTTTATATCTCAATCTCTCGATTTGATCTTTACTCAAGCAAATGGAAATCTGCGAGTCTTTATCAAAGAGAGATAACTTGGACGGTACCAAAGACCGATGTCCAAGGATCAATCAATATCAATCAACAATCAAAGGTCGGATTTCCAATTGATGATCTTTAACGCACAACCTGTATTATTTCAATTATATAAAAATATAATGCGGAAAAGAAATAACACAGACACCAGAAGTTTTGTTAATGAGGAAACCGCAAATGCAGAAAAACACCGGGACCTAGTCCAGATTGAATACACACTGTATTAAGACGCTACAGACACTAGCCTACTCCAAGCTAACTTCGGACTGGACTATAGTTGAACCCCAATCAGTCTCCCATCGATCCAAGGTACAGTTGTACTCTTACGCCTCTGATCCCAGCAGGATACTGTGCACTTGATTCCCTTAGCAGCCTCACCCACAACCAAGAGTTGCTGCAACCCAAAATCGCAGACTTGATAATAAACAAATCTATCTCACACAGAAAAGTCTATCAAAGGATAAATCTGTCTCCCACAGATAAACCCTAGGTTTTGTTCCGTCTTAAGATATGAAATCAAGGTGAACAGGAACCAATTGATAATCCGGTCTTATATTCCCGAAGAACATCCTAGATTACTCAATCACCTCTCTACAATCCTTCTTGACTACACAGGCGGTTTGTCGAGGAATCACAAACAGTAAGACGAAGATGTTTGTGACTTCTTTATCTTTCCTTTCGGAGAACTCTCACGATCTCAAGACAATCAAAGATTGTACTCGTACGATAGAAGATGCAAGATCGGATAACACAACTATGATAAAAGCAGTATCGGTCTGGCTTCACAATCCCAATGAAGTCTTTAAGTCGTTAAACTGGTTTTAGAGAAGAAAACCAAAGGTTAAAGTATAATCGAATCTAGCGAGCGCACTAGTATCACATAGACGTGTGGGGATTAGTTTTGCACAATGCTAGATGTCTCCTTTATATAGTCTTCAAATCAGGATTTTGCCTTAGTTACAAAGCAATCCATATTCACCGTTAGATGAAAACCTGATTTAGATTCAAGCTAATATTTCTCAATCGTTAGATTGAAAACTTAAGTTGTCACACACACTTGGGTAGACGTTTACTGGGTTTGTGAAAACCATGCCCAAACGTGTACGTGTATGTTGGTTCAACATAGTAACCCAAAAGGTTAACCATATGAGCATTTCATATTAACCTAGTTCTTCTTCACCATAATTAGTTCAATTGACTCAAATGAACTAGTTAAAGAGTTGTTCAATTTCTATAAGATATTATGTAACTACACAAGACACAATTGAAACAAAGATGATTCGATTCGATTGAATTGGCTCATGAACTTTATAGCCACGGTTTGCATAAAGCATTCCTTAGTAATTTAAGTTTCATGTTCAGAGTACATCTTTAGATCATAACCTCTTAAGCTCACAAACAAGTTCTCGGACTTAAGACAACCGGTGGAGTTTTCCAAACTCAGCAGAAAATCTCTGCAAAGAGACTTTCGCCAGTTCGCGGACTTACACGCAAACGAGTTTTTGGAAAATCCCAGTAGAAATTCTCGGTACAAGAACTTCCATCAGTTCGCGGACTGGGTTTGCGGACTTGGCAAAGCCAATTCTTCCGGTTTCTCTCAATCAACAAAGTTCGAAAACTTCGGATTAAAGAATACATGGTTATGTAATCTAAACTATCATTCCAATCATTGAGACATTCTCAGAGGACGCTATATAGCCGTTATTCACAGACCGTTTCGCTTCAGAGCAATTCTCAAAGTAATTGAAACTTTTCATGACTTTCGCCACTAGGTGAAGATAAACTTGATCAAAGCGAAACGCTTTACCAACACATGATTTCGAGATATAGATAGGCGAGATATACTCGGCTCGAAATATCAAATGTGTATGATCCAGTCTATATAGCGTACGACTTTTGTCTCATAAGAAGTAGGAGATATAAGAGATATACTTTTGAGTGATAGATAAGTTCAAGTCTCCACATACCTTTTTGTTGATGAAGTTCCACGGTTCCTTGAGTAGATCTTCGTCGTTGTATGATGAATCGCCATGAAGTCCTTGAGCTCAACTACACTTTTCTATCCTAGTCCGAGACTTAGATATGTAGGCTAGAAATCAAGACTCATAGTTTTGATCACTAACATTGACAAACATGCTTGAGATAGCAACGCATGCGAGGTCGACCGAGCTATGCTCTAACAATCTCCCCTTTTGTCAATTTTAGTGACAAAACTATGAATACATATGGAATACAAAAAAGATAAACTTTAGTGGCTCCTATTCCATAGTCTTATCTTCAATGTTCCCTGAAATCTTCGTCCTTCCAAGTACTCCAATGATACCAAAGATTGTAAGTTTAGCATCACCGTTGTTGAAGATCCGTAGCTATAACAATGAGAGAAATCAAGATTCTCGATCATTATTATACAGTGTCATAGTATTATTATGTAACATGAAAGTCCAATTGTATCACGACTTTTACAACAATATTATGGTGATATGTATAACTCCCCCTAGTCAATACTCCATCTCGATCATGGAAACCAATCCCCCTTACACAATGATCCAAAAACCATATGTATTTGTAGTGTGAACTACAATATTTCTCCCCCTTTTTGTCAATAAAATTGGCAAAGGTACAAGAACGAGATCATAATGAAATTTCCACAAGAGACATTTCATAGACCAAAAGAAAAATACATACCAACTTAATTTAGATGCAATCATAAAGCCGAAGCTAAATGCATTCATCAAGGAGTTTTAAGATACAAGATAACCCCTATAAAATTCCACAGCCGCACACCCCGCAAGATATTACCATTAAGCACAAGTTCAAAAGAACTCTCCCCCATTTGATGTCATTCCCGAGAAAACAACAAGAGCGACCTTAATTTCGAAAGAAAATAAGGGTTTTTTAATTAGACACCAAAAACCATGGAAATGATTTTCTATATCCAAAACTCAACCAAACTAATCACAAGTAAACCCACGATTAATTTAATGATTAATTTAATCGGAATACGCAACTAAATCAAACCACAAAAGTGACCAATTTAATTGATTATGCTCAACATAAGAAAACTCACGGAGCTACGACTAAGATAACCACACAGAGATGACTACCTTAATCGTTCAAATATTCAACATAAGGAAAACCTTACGGAATATACGACTACATCAACCAATAGAACATAGTTAGTATAGCCGTTCATATACTCAACACAATAACTTGTGGAATATATGAAAACTCAACTAGACTAATTACAAGAGAACCCATAATTAATTTAATTGGAATACAAACAACCAAACTAATCACAAAAGTAATCAATTTAATTGTCAAAAGTTTTGCTCGACAAAAGAAGACTTTCAGAGCAAATAACTAAATAACCAACCAAGATGATTAGTTTAGTTCATAATGCTCAACATATAGCATCTTATGGAACAACCAACAAAGCCAATAAGAATAATCGACTTAGTTGTATCGAGCTCAACATAAGACACACAATGGAGCCTTCATGGTAATACAAAAAGAATGGATCAATGAATATCAATACCATGGAAATCATACAAGGATCTATTCTATCTTTCCATCACTATATTCATAATGACATAATAGACTTTATTCTTGTCACACAAAAGATTTTATCCTATTTTCCATCAAATAATGACTGCATAGGCATAACTTTTGTATTTGTCAAAAGTCCATCCGTCCTTTCATCAATACAAAAACCAATTCATGAACGATTTTACTTTTGACAACATATGGGACCTTCAAGTTCACGGACGCAAACAATACATATCCCATAAAAATATTGCAATATCACAAAATCATAAAGATTAATACTGCAAAACTTCATCCTCCAAATAGTTTTAGAATTTAAACCAATAAATCTAAAAACATGAAGATGAAAACGTTGGACATAGCTATGTGTAATCACAATAATGGTTATTCCAAACTCTAGTAATCCTTCAAAAATAAGAATAAAATTCTCATAAGAAGTTTCCTAGGTATCAAGACAAACTCGTAATGCACATATAAGATGATTTGTCCTTAGATGGTAGAATCAATATTTTTCGCTCGGATTTATACCAAGAATCGCTACCAAAGGCGTATAAAAATATTTTCTTGATCAAAGAAGAACATACAAAGTCAATAACGACTATGCACCATAGTTTAAAAAGGATGATTGTGAACATTCAAGAATTCCATAGTACTGCGTACTACTTTCCATTCTTGAACTTCCTTCTTTGTGATTCACCAATAAAATTCTTGTAAAAGCTACCAATTAGCTTAGAAGAGTAGTACTCCAAAAATCCAAGTGCCCAAGTTCAAGAGAAGTGGAACAAGTGCAACAAAACGGAGCAAAATATCAAAACACAAAAGACAGGACAAATACCAACCTTAACTCATCCAAATTCAAGGTTCCTCATCTCCATTTTGATGAGAATTCAAAGAGGAATAGAGTGCAAAAAGAATTAGGTCAATCCGAGTTCGGACGAAGAAGTTACGGCCAAAACAAGTTTATCGAATATCGACGTCAAGTATGCATACGGGTTTGCAAACGAATTTTCGCAGTATGCAGACGGGGTTTGCGAACTTAAACCCCTGGATTTTGGTTTTAAATGATGTTACGCATACTTGGTAAGTGTACCATGGAGTCCAAACATCCCGAGCTATTATTTTCAAACCTAAACATTTAAGAACCTTAAACAGATCAAGTTAGGTAGAAAAGAACGATAAGAAAGGTATGTGAATCATTATAAGTTCTCTAAGCAAATAAAAGCACAAATATTGCTCAAGTTTACGGACATACCTTTTTAGATGAATCCAGTTGAATTCTACAGCCTTACCAAAGATAATCTGTTCTCCCCAATTTTCGTGCTTCCCTTACCGTATACATAACAGGGCATTTCTTGGTGATGATACACTTCAAACACACTCAAGTTGTGTTGAGGTGAACAATGTCTTGCTCACCACAAGTGAATTTTGGATTATCATGAAAGAGATCGCTTTTAGAACCTTTCACATCCAAATCCATCTTCCCAAAGAACTCTTTAAGTTCCAGCATCATGGATACTGCATTTTCCATAGTCATGGAGTTTTCTGGAAGATTATTCCTTTTCACACTCAAAACATCATTGTCTTTCTTCGGTATCCACTTCTGAGTGCGTTTAGGAACAATCGGAACCTTCTTTCCATCACTCTCTTCTAGAATTCTTGGAAGAAAATTGGATTGACTATTCTTTTGTAAGTTAGTCTTTCTCCAATTGGGAGCATCGAATCTTGTCTTAGTCTTTACGAAGTTATCCTTTTGATAACCATTAATATTATGAAAAGGATCCGTACGACGTTTATAGGAAAATCTAGGTCTATCATAGCACTGATTCCTTTTCCTAAAGGTTGGACAATTACAACCTGTAACGTTAAGAGGATCAGTCTTAACGTATGATCTTGGTTTAATAACTTCTTTTGACACCCAAACAAGAATATCATGAAATTTTTCATTCCTTATACGAAAACGACATCTCCTTTCCAGGTGACCTTTGTTTCCACAATAATGAAAAATATAAGGAACGTTCTTACCCGGATTCATGTGTGCTGGTTTTGGAGGTTGATATACTTGCTCTTTTGAACCTTAACTGCCGGTGAAGGTATTTCACTTTTGCCATCAGTGGAAACCTTTTGTTGAGAAGAATCACTATCCTTGACAAATTTTACCTCTTTGCTAATACTTGGAGCATCTATTCCCTCATAGCCCAATCCTCGTGTATCACGATGATTTTTACTTGCTCCTAGCATAGTGGTTAATTTGCTTGAACTAGTATTGAACTTTTTCAAGTCATCTTCCAACATCTTGATTTTATCAAGAGCAACAGCTAAATCAGCCTCAAGGCGTTTTTCTCGAGCGAGATAAGCGCTTTCTCTGTCATCAAAACTTGTTTGCTGAGAGTTAAACCTTGCTTCAGATTCTGCAAGTTTCTCTTCCAACAAAAAGTACTTTTGATAAAGATTATCACATTCAAGTGACTTCATACGTAGGTTTTCCTCAGAATCCTTGAGGATCGATTCGTTAGAACGATTCGAAACATAAACACCTGCATAACATCTTCTCAATTTCTTGTTTTCACTACAGAGAGGAGTCACAAGAGGAGTGTCATGAGAAGTTGTCATCTTCTTCTTTCCTAATGAATTCAAAACCTTTACATACTCAGAGACTTCCTCATAAACATCTCTATCAATATCTGAATCACCTTTATCAGAAAATTCATCGAACTGTTCTTCTAGGTGTGTTTCCCAGACTTCAACAGGTTTTGCATTAAGAGAATGTTTAGATACTGACCTAGATGTGACAGTCCTCTCCGGTGAATCCAATCTTTGAAGATCATCTGGTAATTTATGAACATGTACCTTATTAGAGATAGACTCGTCCATAATCAGATCGCTACAAACACAGACTTGTAAGGTCTTAAACGTGTTTGCCTTCTCTGATACCAACTGAAAAAGCGGGGGTCTAACAACACCACCCAATATTTCGCTTAGCAATCTGTATGGAAAAACTCCAATATACTTTTTATGAGAATCAACTAGACAGTTAGACTCAATCAATAAAAAGATATATCAAAGAGTTTATATCTCAATCTCTCGATTTGATCTTTACTCAAGCAAATGGAAATATGCGAACCTTTATCAAAGAGAGATAACTTGGACGGTACCAAAGACCAATATCCAAGGATCAATCAATATCAATCAACAACCAAAGGTCGGATTTCCAATTGATGATCTTTAACGCACAACCTGTATTATTTCAATTATATAAAAATATAATGCGGAAAAGAAATAACACAGACACCAGAAGTTTTGTTAACGAGGAAACCGCAAATGCAGAAAAACCCCGGGACCTAGTCCAGATTGAATACACACTGTATTAAGCCGCTACAGATACTAGCCTACTCCAAGATAACTTCGGACTGGACTATAGTTGAACCCCAATCAGTCTCCCACCGATCCAAGGTACAGTTGTACTCCTATGCCTCTGATCCCAGCAGGATACTGTGCACTTGATTCCCTTAGCTGATCTCACCCACAACCAAGAGTTGTTGCAACCAAAAATCGCAGACTTGATAATAAACAAATCTGTCTCACACAGAAAAGTCTATCAAAGGATAAATCTGTCTCTCACAGATAAACCCTAGGTTTTGTTCCGTCTTAAGATATGAAATCAAGGGAATATAAGACCGGATTATCAATTGGTTCCTGTTCACCTTGATTTCATATCTTAATACGGAACAAAACCTAGGATTTATCTGTGGGAGACAGATTTATCCTTTGATAGACTTTTCTGTGTGAGACAAATTTGTTTATTATCAAGTCTGCGATTTTGGGTTGCAGCAACTCTTGGTTGTGGGTGAGATAAACTAAGGGAATCAAGTGCGCAGTATCCTACTGGGATAAGAGGCGTAGGAGTACAACTGTACCTTGGATCGGTGGGAGACTGATTGGGGTTCAACTATAGTCCAGTCCGAAGTTAGCTTGGAGTAGGCTAGTGTCTGTAGTGGCTTAATACAGTGTGTATTCAATCTGGACTAGGTCCCGGGGTTTTTCTTCATTTGCGGTTTCCTCGTTAACAAAACTTCTGGTGTCTGTGTTATTTCTTTTCCGCATTATATTTTATATAATTGAAATAATACAGGTTGTGCGTTCGTGATCATCAATTGGAAATCCAACCTTTGGTTGTTGATTGATATTGATTGATCCTTGGACATTGGTCTTTGGTACCGCCTAACTTATTCCTTGTATTTGATAAAGACTCGCTATTGGTTTTAGCTTGATTAAAAATCAAATCAAGAGAGAGATATTAACTCCTTGAGATACTTTTATCTAGATTGAGTCTGACTGTCTAGTTGACTCTCTAGCAAAGTATTTCGGAGTTAGTCCATACAGATTGCTAAGCAAAATATTGGGTGGTATTGTTAGACCCCCGCTTTTTCAAATACGAGCCCACGAATGCTTGTATCCAAATAGTGTTTTCAGTTCCGGAGCTTCACCCCAAATTCTACCACGTTCAAGGTCAGGCATCATGTCATTAATATGAGGAAGGTGGGAACCTTTAACTTTCACTTTGCCATTGCCTTGTGTTGGTTGTTGACTTGGCCCACCAACTTCGCTTTTGCTTGCTAATTTACTTGGAGGAACCACATTATCTTCATCCTCACTTTCCTCTTCATCTTGCTCATCTTGATCATCGTGGTCACGGATTACAACTCGACTATGGTCACCACCACTCTCTCAAATTATCCCTCTTGTCTCAGCCCCCAAACTTTTTTTGCTACCTTCATCTTTCCCTCGAGGAGGGAGAGATTGAGGAGTATCAAGACCGTCCTTTCTTCTTCTCTTAGTGACCGCATCTTTAGTTTTTCTTTTGTTAGCTTCCTTGGCTTTTGACTTCCTTGGCTTTTGACCTATATCATAAGCACACGAAATGAATGTGAGACATCACTTTCAGTTTTTGTACCGGCATTGACTTACTTAAACTAACCACGCCGGTTACGTGTTCCGGCGGTGAACATTGACTATCGAGGATGCCGGTAGTCATATGTAATTCTCCTGTATATCAAAAGACTACTACCGGCACTCTCGAAATAAATAAATTCCATGTCGTAACTTTGTACCGGCAAACAAATCAATCTAAAATCTATGCCGGTATAGGTGACAAATTCTTAAGCTTTCCTGTATGTTTTAAGTCCACTACCGGCATTCTCGAACTATTATAAAAGAATACCGGTACCCAAAACCGGCATATAATGCATCCCAAAATCTATTTGGGTTACAATAGCGATATTTTTATTTAATTGAAATACTAACAATATGTTTAGGTATTGTATCCAAATCTATTTGGAAAATCTCAAAATTCAGATACGGATTACAATATTAAAGAATAGATTTATGAAGATTTTTTTAAGAGCTTTTTTTTCAGATTTTTTTTTCTTTCTTTTTTTTTTGGAAAAAACGGTTTTTGGCCATATTAAATTGTTGTTGGTGGCGTGTGTTTGCACCCACCCATCTACATCAGGTGGGGTGCATTTTCTAACTTTTTTCGAAATACTAATTGCACCAGAAGATGTGAGTAGTGAGACAATGAGTAGGGGTGAGCATGGGCCGGTATGGACCGGTTTTCATCTCATCCGCATCCAATCCAATTCATTACGGGTTTCAAATTTGTCATCTGCATCCAATCCAACATCCAACGGATTTGCATCCAATAAATACACGGATGAACGGACTGGGTGCGGATAATCCAATGAATTTGTGTTTAGTTAAAATTTATAATGAAAAAATAAAGCTAATATAGATAATTTCTTATAGAACCTACACATTTTATACATGTATATAAATATAGAAGTGCCATGGAACTCCAAACAAACACCTTAAAAATTCCAATAATATCCATATATTTTCTAGGAACTATATAAATGTCCCTAATCTAACGGGTATGGATGCCCAACGAATTTTCAAGGTTGCGTCCGGGTCGAATCCATATTCCGTTGGATTTCAAAAATTTCATCCATGGCCAATCCATAAGGAAACGGTCCGGGCATCCATCCACACAAATACGGTCCCGGTTAAATCCGCGGATTAGGGATGAAATACTCACCCCTCATTGAGTAGTGAGTACCATGGTCCATGTGTCCTCGGTAAGATGTGAGTCTCGTTGTTAGCCTAAAAGTTGCACTCTTGAGTCTGGTTCTCAAACTACTCGTATGAAGAAGCAAAATGGTTCTAGTTCTTCCTCTCCAGCGATAAATGAGTGTTTGACAGGTCTCCAACAGCCATATTGAAATCAAATAAAATTTTGTGAAAGCAGCAGTATTTCTCTGAATCTCCTCCCATTTTCTACATAAGGTAAGAAAGAGGGAATTTCTGTTACTATTTTTACTGTAGAATTTAATTTAGGGTTTAAGTTTTTAGAAATCCCATATTGAAACCTTGATGTATTCTCTTTTGTAATTTTATAGCTAGGGTTTGAATTGTTTGTATCTGTGGAGGATGGAGTGTGTCATGGAGAATCAAACTCCGATTTCAACAGAAGAACCAAGTTCATCAGCCGAAGTTAGAAATTGGCTTGAATTGCCTCCTGATGTTCTGGCTCATATATTTCTGAAACTAGGGGCAATTGATATCTTGTTTAGGGCTCAATCGGTGTGTTCTATGTGGCGAAAAGTTTCCAAGGAGCCTCTGTTGTTTCGTTGTATAGATATGAGGAATAGGTGGGATTTGTTTGATGGTGGATACTATGATATGGAAAAGATGGCAAGAGAAGCTGTAGATAGGAGTTGTGGACAGTTGGTTGAATTCTCTATGGAACATTTTGGTACTGATGATCTTGTAGATTATATTGCTGATAAGTAAGTGAATCTTCTATCTCAATTTAATATTATGATTTTCTAATTGTTCATTTGCATTTTTGGATGGCTTTTCCTTCCATTTTCTATTGTAACTATTTTGTTAAGTATTTTTTTTGGTCCACGGCTTGTTTAGGATGATGATATATCTGCTAGACTGTTCACTAAACATACACAAATGCGACGAATCATTAGGTTTCTGCAAGAGGTGTTAGCTCTACCCCATTGTACAGTTGCTCATCCATCAAATGTCATATTTGAAATAGATTGAAGGACAATATAATGGAACCTTTGAGTGAACATAAAGATATAAAAAAAAAATACTAATTGGAATTTTCCAAATGGAAAATAGATACATCCACTTTCATGTATGCTCTTCCTGTGGTCTTCTGGGAATTTGTCATCCTCTACCGGTTGATATTATTATCTATGCATATGTTCTCGCAATATTACCCGTTGCAAAGTACTTTTTATTGTTTATTACAAGAGTTTGTGATTTGCGTTTTTTATTTTAAAGATGCCAATCGATCAGCTGATTGATTAAGGTTACTGAACATAGCAAAATGGTAAAGAGCACAAGTGGGGAAAATGTTTCTTACACTCTTTTATCTAGGTTATTGGTTGCTAGGTGACTGTCCTTGTTTTTCATTTAACATCTTAAAACAACTTGAGCTATATCATAGCAATTTTTTCTCGAAATGGATGAGCCATTACAGTGTAGTCGGTCAGTCATTTAATGCTCTTAGAATCATAGGCTAACAGTCATGCTCTTAAAACCATAGGCTACTTGAGCTCAAAATGTCTAGTACTAGGAGTTACAGTAGGAACTTTATCTGTTGAATGTAAGTTTCTGTCGTTGTAGTGCACCACTCTTACGACTTCAATCAATCCTGCTTTATACGTTGTGTAAAATATTACTCTAGAAAATCTATATACCCTTACTTTTAAAAAAATATTTTGGGGTCCTTGAATATACTGGTGATACAAAGAAGTACCCTGTAGTTGTCTAACTGCAGATGAACTGAGAGATTTCATTTTGTGATATATTAGTTTTACCAAGCTATGGAAATTAATTTAATTTTTTTCCTCCCATTTGAAAACATCAACTTGTTTGTATGCCTAAAACACAACATTATCCGCAACTCCTCAGTATTAACTATCTGATTTCAGGACTGGTTCCTTGAGGTGTCTTCGGCTTGTATCTTGTTATCAAGTTAGCGATGATGCGCTGATTAACGTGGCCAAGAAAGCTGTCATCCTGGAGGAACTTGAAGTATGCCACTGTTCTTTCTCAGAGGATATGCTTAAAACTGTTGGGAAAGCATGCCCTCAGCTAACATCGTTCCGGCTCAATTGTCGAGGCTTCAGGCGGACACGCTTAGAGAGTGATGTTGAGGCACTAGCCATTGCAGAGAACATGCCTCAGCTGCGTCATCTTCATCTTTTCGGGAATAAATTGACTAATGTGGGGTTGAGGGGAATTCTTGATGGCTGCCTGCATCTTGAATCGCTCGATCTCCGTCAATGCTTCAACCTTAATCTAGAAGGGGACATGCTGAAGATCTGTAGGGAGAGGCTTATAAAAGTAAAGCTCCCAAATGACTCCACTGACGACTATGAATTTGATGCTACAATCGAGGATGGATCATATGGTGAAGATTACCCCTCTGGATTTTCTGACATCGACTTTCTATCTGATGACGGATATTATGAATTCTCTGGAGGCAGTTGTATCTCTGGATTTAATGATGATGATGATGGTGATGAAGTTGATGCATTCGACTACTACAACATCTGATCAATTACCGAGTATTTTGGTGTCCTCTGACGAAAAGATAGTTATGTCTGTTTAGTTTAGACTTTCTCCTCTTCTCTTAGTGTAATGGATTCTGTTTGAATTACTTTATATGACACACCTAAAACTTCCTTTCACTCTTCTTATAATTCTATTACATTGATATCTGTTCTCAATTATATTGACAAAGATATTTCAGTCTGATAATTGTGCCCTCTAGAAAAAGAGATGGTGCTCCAAAACTAATTTCAGAATTTAGAATTTCAGAAACGGAGGGATCAAAGTAATCTATGTTGAGAGCTTTGGTTTGCTCTTTGTATTATTAGGAAAACTTCTCATATGCTTACATGGTTTTCATTCGTCGCAATCTATCTATGTTGAGCTTTCTTGGGATCGAATTAATTCTTAAAGATGGAAACTAGTTCACGAACTTGCTTTGATCACAAGAAAACTTTCTTGAACCTTAAGTAATCTAGCATGTTTCATCATTATAAATGGAGAATTCTCTGCAACGTGGAATCTCAATCCCTACACGATGTATACTAGTTGCGGCTAGAATCATCCTCTAAAGACCAAGGATTCTTCGTGAAACATAACTAGGTTACGACTTTGCAGACTTCACTCGACCTTCATGTGGGCGGGTCATACAAGGATTTGAGAAATTAATATACTAAATGACTGCTGCCTTGGGGAACTCATATGGATTTTTCCAAATTCACATCTATATTCATTGTTTAGTGGATCATCCCATGTGATTGTAATTCTCATGTATGCTTATTGCCGAATTCTGAATATATTGACGAACTTTCAAGTCTAGACAAGTTCTTTCTTTCTGTCGACATTATACACGACAATCCTAGTATATACTGTTCAAAGACTCCAAACTATAAACAAAGAAGAAAATTGAAAATAAAAAAACTACATAATGTCATCTAAGTAATCCAATAACATCCATAAATTAATGCAGGAGATCCTTGGATTCTTTATAACTACCAATGTTATGTCAATATTTACATTAATTGCTAGCATTACATATTGAAGAGGGGAGGGTACCAAGTATACCATCAACTTTTTCGTTATAGAACTTGTAGACAATTCATTACGTTAACTTCAGCCAGGATTAAAGAAAAAAAGAAACTCCTTGGATGATCTCAGTAGAATATTCTTGAATTACAAGGACTGATTAACATACAACTTCAATGGTTATATACTAGCAGTAGGAGCTAGCCGACAACTGACGTGTAACATCCACAGGTGAATCTGCCGAAAAGAGAAGGCATAATTCAACATTAAATGATGAAAACACAATAAACCATGACTAAAAAAGATTGACCAGTGTTGATAAACGAATCAGCGTCTTCCTTCCGTTTAATGCGGGGGAAAGAAGATGGTAGATAAAAGTTGTATAAACGAGACAGATTTGACGTGCAGAGCCCATATACGTCATTTTAATTGGTAGTATTATTGACAGGAACAACCGTCGACTTTAATCATGATATTACAGATCCAACTTTGACATCCTAATCTCATTACTTCATAACAATTAGCACTACAAGTGATTTTAAGGCAATAAATAGAAATAACGCTTGTTTAGAATTTGCAAAATTGTAGTACAAAAAAATAACCATAGCAATGGTTTAAAGGGAAAAGTGATGAGGTTATAGTAATAAAATGATTCATTAACTGAGTGACTAGACTGGAATCATCAATCAACAATTGCAAAAAAGAATTCTCATGTTAGAATTTTTTTTGTGGGATTATTTACTAATGTACTCAATACTCGCAAGCCAATATCATTTGTATCGGTTTGTATGGTCTTAGCATTTGTATCGGTTTGTATGGTTTTAGCTTTTGGACCAGTGATGAGTGCTTTTCGGAGATTCTTATCGGCAATGATTAATTGTTACCTTCATATGGACACTAATTTGATTTTGACACTTTTCTTTGTTGTTATGGTATAAAAGATCAAGGTTAAGGATTACAGGATACCAACACTAATACAATAATCCCTGTTTTTAAGTTGGTAGAGTGATGCTAAATGTCTCACGCTCATGCGACTAATTCTACACACCATCATCTTACATAGCTCTATGTAATGTATAAAAAAAAGGTATTGTCTAGAAAGTTAAGTCACTGATGTTATTATCCAGTAATTTTAGCATTGCACTTACCGTGACATCAAGATATTAATAATAAGTCATACTCGATGTCTTGCAAATCTCAGTCTGATTCATAAGGTGTTGTGAAATTAACCTTCAAACCAGCTCGATAACAAGCATAAATAACACTTCTACTCAAGTAATATATGAGTTTAGTTGAAATCAATGTAACTTTTTTTTCACTTTATTAATATATTGCATGACGTTCTATAGTGTGTAGGATTATTTAGCTTCGTAGACGTGTGTAACACCCCGTATTTTTAATTGGACATCTGAGTGGTCCGAGATATATGTACAACCAACATGGATGGACATTGGAGCTGGCCCATGAAGCAGAATGTAAATACAACCAACATGGATGGACATCAGAGCTGGCTCATGGGCTAAAGCTGGAGACACATCCATCATGGCCGGACGTCCATAAATGTACAACCATCTTGGCCGGTCATTCAAAAATACATGGCAACGACCATGAATAGTGAAAACTGGACTTTGTAAATATCAATACCCTCCCCTTTTCTAAGTTGTATAAATGTCAATTAAACTTATATATGGAGGGGTAGTTGGTTGAAGGTGCATTACGGACCATGCACCGAGTAAGCTTCATAGCTTAGCCACGTATAATGCTTAGGCCTCATTCTTAGCAGTGTAGCCTTGCGAATAGAGCACGTGATGCAGAGGAATCACTATGACATGCTGTGGAATCAATAATGTACAAGCTTTATGCATTTTGAAGGAAAAACCTACACGAACTAGGCCATTGCCACTATTGCTTGTCCACGACCTTGCAAACGAGTTGGCTTAAGTTGCTGTCTCTTAGTTGATGAACTACGGTCAACGCGTGATCCCTTTAAAGTAGGGAAGGTTACATAGGAAGCCGCAATGAGTTGCAGCATTTCCGGTCCAGCACTTTATCACTCATATCATCTAATTGCGAGATGATTTTGGCATATTGGCCCCTCATATCACCTGGCTCGGTATTGCAATGCAAGAGATAATTGTGTCCAAAATTGATGAGGCAAGTTGCATTCTATTCCTTGGATGATCATACTTCCTATCAAGGCGTCCGGCGTAGGTACGAACAAATGGCGCATTTGGCATGGCCAGAAAAGTAAGCTACATCAACATGCAAGTTAGCGGAGCTTGCATAAGCCTGATTGATGCACTCCTAGCCCGGAAAAAATAAGTGCATGCTTTCAGCAATGCCTAAGCTAAGTAAAGAGTTGGATATATCCCTGCAATGACGTATGCACAAGTTCAAGGCATGTTTTATGCCAAGAAAGGACTCTAAGGCCAGTGATGCATGAAATGCATCGGCATCAACCTTTATGGCTTTAAACTCTTTGCAGAATGAGAGTATGTTGGAACGGTGTGGAAGCTAAGTTAGTTGCATCATGCTCCACGAGAATTCTTGCAAGGGAAAATAAACGTGCATTTTCCTAGTTGCCTGATAAGTAGCATCATCATGGCACATCGGGGAAGTTATGGCCAGCGCACCCTGACGCGCTAGGCGTAATTTTCTGTCCCGTCATAGTTGGTATCAGAGCAAGTTTAGAGATAACTCTAGGGACGGTGAGGAGTGGACTTACTAGCGAGTATCTTCCTTAAATGGAAAACTTAAAGTTGGAGAGTATGCCAACTTTTGCATGGAAAAAGTTTGTAACTGCAATCCCGGTTATTTTGCGAATCGAGGTTGGCTTGTGTTTATGTACTGTGAGTCTTCCTGGCCTAAGTGGCACCCCACTTACGAGTGAATATCCGGAAGATTGTTCGGAACGGTAGGAAGACAATGGGACTGATCATGCCCACACATTGGAAACTGGTCGTCGGTGTGCGTTATCAGGCTAGCTAGCATGCCATTTACGAGTGAATTATAGATGACTGTCAGGGACGGTGGGAAACTGGATCTTGTTACACACAGTACTACAAAAAGAAGTAGCCCATTGGGTCATACTTGTGCCAAATCTTTGCCACCAATCTTGTGAACTTTAGGGACACTTGGAGCGTGTAGTATGGCATGCTCTCTTAAGATACCTTGTTGAGATATCCTTTAGCAACTGTCCAAATCAATATTCTCTGTAATATTGTGGACTCTTTTTAGATTCCTGAGTATGTGGTATGTGACGTTTTCTCAGAAGGTCCTAATTGATGTTCCACGACAAACTGAAGAAACCTTGTGTGATTTCTGAGCATCTGGTATGAGACTTTGCTCAGAAATCCAAACCGAATAATTTGTCCACAATAGTTTTTATTATGAATTTTGAGGACAAAATTCTTTAAAGAGGTGAATGATGTAACAACCCATATTTTTAGCATGATGCATGCTAAAAGATGTGTCATGGCCAGGAATGAAGCTTCACCCAAAGCTTTTGTTACGTAATAAAGGGAGCGTTAGTCTAGGCCAATGCGATGCCAAAATTACATATTGCGTGGGTATATTATCCAAGGCCAATATGATACCATGAGTGTTGCAAGCTGAAAGCTACGTTTTCCTAGAGCCAATATTGCATCCCATCGATGTACTAGGCCAAAGAGGGCAGGCCGAGTTGTGTATAACCAACATGGCTTGACATCTGAGTGGACTGAGATATGTACAACCAACATGGATGGGCATTGGAGCTGGCCTATGTGTCATAATGGAAATATACCCAACATGGATGGACATCAGAGTTGTCCTTGGAAATGAACAACCAACATGGATGGACATTGCAGTTGTCCTAGGAAATGCACAACCAACATGGATGGACATCGGAGCTGGCCCATGGGCCAAAGTTGGAGACATAGTCATCATGTAAGTACATCCAGAAATGTACAACCATCTTGGCCGGTCATTGAGAAATACATGACAACAACCATGAATAGTTTAAGTGGACTTGGTGAATGTCAATCCACTCCCCTTTTCTAAGTTTTAGAAATTTCAATTAAACTTATATAGAGAGAGGTAGTTGGTTAAAGGTGCATTGCGGACCATACCAAGTAAGCTTCATAGCTTAGCCAGAAGATCATGAATGATGCTTAGGCTTCATTCTTAGCTGCGTAGCCTTGCAAATGGAGCACGTGATGCGGAGGCATCACTATGCCATGCCGCA
The DNA here is from genome assembly GCF_003573695.1 of Papaver somniferum. Taxonomy (NCBI): domain Eukaryota; kingdom Viridiplantae; phylum Streptophyta; class Magnoliopsida; order Ranunculales; family Papaveraceae; genus Papaver; species Papaver somniferum. The sequence continues at coordinate 46,119,534 of NC_039358.1, forward strand.
GACTCGATAATGTACAACCTTTATGCATTTTGACGGAACGGTCTACACGGACTAGGCCATTGCCGCTATTGCTTAGCCACGTCATTGCAAACGAGTTGGTTTAAGTGTTGTCCCTTTGTTGCCGAACTATGGTCAGTGCTTCATCCCTTTAGAGTAGGGAATAGTACGTAGGCATCCGCAATGAGTTGCAACATTGCTGATCTAGCATTTTGTCGCTCATATCATCTAATTGCGAGATGACTTCGGCATATTGACCCCTCATATCATCTGGCTTGGTATGGCGATGCAAGAGATGATTTGTACAAACTTGATGAGGAAAGTTGCATTCCATTCCTTAAGGATTCATTTGAAAGGATGTCCAATCAGATTTTCAATATCCTTAAAGGATTGAGATAACCATTTAGAGAGTGTATTTCTAGGTGTAAGATGTGTTTGAAACACCTCATAACCTTCTCAATATTTTCCCAATTTTCCATACAAGGATTTGTAAATATGAATATAAAACCTCACTAAGAAAGCAATATATTAAACTCCCACTACAAATTAAATATATATAGTCGTCAATCACTTAGACAAGAAACATACTAAACTACCATACACATGCCTAGTGTAATCACTCACAATCTCAAATACATTGGCACTAAATCAAATGAGTGAAAACCATTTTAAAGTTAAACTATACATATTTCTATTTCTTTTCATTGTATTGAAATATATTCAAAAGAAGAACAAATTCAATTCAAGCATATACCATCTTCACTCAAGTATTTCATGTTAAATGGTAAGCTAATATTCAAAAGAAGAAAAAAATCAATTCAAGCATATGTACTATCTTCACTCAGGTCTTTCATGTTAAAAAGTAAACTATGCATGTTCTCATATAACATCATACAAGTTAAAACTTAAAATCCACAAATACTTATGCATATACAACAACGAGTGTTATGCATTATTTCATTTTCATAAATTCTGAAATTATTCAAACTAATTAAAAAGTTAAGTTTTTTTTACCCAATTGTTTCAAAGTTTGTTTCAGAATATATATAATGACTTATGTAACTTGTATCCATTTTGTTCTCATAAAAATTACACAGTTTTCATGCTTGGTCTACATGGATTCTCATCTTTAACTTACATAGTCAAGTATATATTTTTTTCTATTTATGAATATAAAAAATCATGCATAGTAGAAACAACATCAACAAAAAATAATGTAAATTAACCGACATAAATGCAAGTGTCAACGGTTTTCTGTTTACTTGTCTAAACACAATAGGCTCAAAAAACTCTTTGCCAAAAATTAAATTTCTTTTGAAGAAAAAGGTTACTCATTGAGAAGTTATCTTCCAAATTATAATCAACAAAATATTCATGACTAAATTTTAGTCTCACTATATATATGTTTTCTAGGTTCATTCTTAGTAAATTACTTGTCACCTTCATTTTTATTTTTATTTTTTATTTTTAATTCTTCTAATTTGAGCGAGGATATGGAACCCCCACTATTTTTTGACTCAAACAAGAATTTCAAAACAATATCCAAAGTTCAAAATTTACGAAAAGCTAATGAACCAATGATCTAAATCCAAAATGTTTTACACAATATATAAGATAAAAGTTCAAACAATTTTCGTGAATACAACATTGCGTAATCTACTGCTCAAACTATCATATTTGATATCAAAAAGCTACTAGAAGCATCAAGTAAGTATTTGTAAAATTCTCAAACATTTTATTTCATTCAATATCATTGCAAGTTGCGTAAGATTACATCCATGTTATTCAAAAATTCATAAAGTAAAGGAACACATAACACGCTCATACTCATTATGGGATAAAATTATAATTTTAGTTTCAATTCCATTAGTTTAATCTATAACATATCATTTGTAATAGTGCAATGATCAAATTCAACAAATTTCTAATCTTAATCTTGGTAATAACAAGATAGGTGAAAAGTAGATTCTTTCTCGTTTCGGAAGTACGAACATCTCAAACAATATAGTTCTACCCAAAGTAAACTATTGATACCATACCAATACCAACACCACTTTATTTCAAATGATTCGGTTCAACTTTTGAACCATAACCTATCAACAAACATGGTGTAAAACACCAATATATACAAACCTTTCACCGTATCCACACTTCATATTAACTTATTTCGAAAAACATTGTTAATACCATTTGATATCATTGCAATTCCGAGCAAGCATAGAAAATAACTTCATAGTCAAGATTAAGTTGATTTCTTGGTGAGACTGATATTCACATTTGTTTGACTAGGTTTCTAATTCTTTCGGTTTTGGTTTCTTATTAAATTTTATCCCATAAGTTCCAAACTCATATGAGTCACATGTTTATTGTCATACACAATAATTCTCAATATCTTGTTTCCCTAAGATTTATTCTAAGTTTGAAAAATTAACTTATTCAATTTAGAATGCAATTATTTGATCACTATAATAACAACAAATAGTTCATCAAACATACCGTGAGTGCTTTTAAATCTCATTTGGTCATAAACCATTGTCCATTATTTGTGCACCAACAAAGAAATCAGCAACCCCAATGCTTCACACATCGACTAATCTCCCACAATTTTCATTTCATTGGAAACTAAAAACTTGCTCAAGTAAGTGAATTTTCACCTGTTATAATCTTTTTACATGTGAGCATTCGAAATCAAACATAAGTAAGGTATGCACTTATATAATTACTTAAAAGCAATTAAAATGTAGTACCCCAAGTTTCTCTTAAGTGTCAAACAAAGATTCAAAGTTATATAGTTATAACATCATACATATATTTATAACTTTCTATTAAGCATATTATCAAACATATGTGGTGCATTTCTTAAATCTCTAATCTCTAAACTCATGTATCACGTCTAATATTTTGAACATACATATAAAACGATTTTGAAATCACCACATCTATCAAACAAAAACTCCAAATGGGAAATATAAAAATGGATTTCGTAGATAGGTTCCTGGTCTAAAAGTTTTATGTTACATGAATTCAAATTTTATCTACAAAATATTTGGAAAAACGGATTCATTCATAACTAAATTTCTGCCCATCAGAATTGTTCAGATACGTGTTGTTGTTTTCTTAAATACTTTAAAAATTGTTAGGACTCCAAAAATTCTGAAATTTTACATGGATGTTAATCATGATATCTAATATATAAGGTTAAAATTTATATACCCAATTCATTTTATTTGTAGAGATACACATAAAACTCTACAACATGTTAAAAACACTTGTTTATCATCAAAAATATTTTTCAATGTTAAATATTCATGAAGAAAAATATTTCCCATGTTACTCCTAGTCCATCAAGATCATCCATAAAATTTACATTAGGCATCTACTAACCTAAGATCATAGGAAATCGTTAAAGAAAAATTATACCGTTAATAATTTGATAAACAAAATTAACAAATACTTATCCCGTTTCAGCAATCGTTTTTCTTTCAATCTGTATGGCAGAATAAAACACCTTAAAATTGTTGGAACAATTGTTGAATTATGCTACAAAAAAATAAAATCAAACACGAAAACAAATGTTATGGATGAATCGCAGACTAGGACATTTAGGAAACAAGAAATATAATACCAAGATGATGATGGTGTTGTTGATGTTGATAAGATGCTACTGCAAGATCATGATGCTTAGGGTTTTGACTACAACATACTAAATCTGGAGTTCATTAAGAACCAGAGTATGCCATTTCTCACTCTGATTCTCTTTCCTTCCTTCGTATTCTTCCAATAACTGACTCATTTTTCCTCGGTTGAAGATTCCTTCCCATTCAACTCCACATATTTCTTCATGTTAATACCAGATCTTTTACACGGGTTTGTTACATCTCCCTCTGGTTTCTTCGTCAAAAGGTAATCTCCATATCATGATCATCTTCAAGAAATTTTGTGAAACACTGAGCTAAAACTTCATTACCTAGTAGAATGATCAAACATATATTTCGCTGCATGAGAGTGATTATCTTTAACCTTCCTAATTAATTAATACTCTATAGAAACTGCCACAAACTTACTTATCCTCTTAGATAGTCTTGTACTCCATCTTCTTGTTCTTATTTTTAACATCAATTTCTCTCATCATAATAGAGCTCATGAAGTATGATAAATCATTATGATATGAGGAAACAGTGGTTTCAAGATTAAAAATCTTTGGTTCATCAATCAGTACTCTTACCAAGAAATTTCTTGTGGTTGATGATGATGAAGAAGAAGGTTAAAAGTATGTGAAAGTAATTAATGAATAAGGTTTCGACATTTCAGGTAAAGGAAAAAACTCAGAGAAATGTTAACAAGAACAAGCAAGACGTGATTTTGTTTGTTGCTGCTTGTTTAGTGAGAGAAAAGTGAATTGTGTTTGCACAAACAACATGGTGTTTATATGGTTTCAGGTGTAGGGTCCACTAGGAGACCATTAAGATTGAGTGTTTTACTTTACAAGACATTTAACAACCGACTGATGCTAAGGAATTTGATCTTTTAAGTTTTACAATTTTTTTATTATACGTGTGGCATTATGCAATCATAATTGTTAATGATAATAATGATTAAGTTAAAATGATCAAAGACAACCCTTATTACCTTTGTTATTGTTCGAACAATTGCTGAATTATGTTTGCACAAAAAATAGATTCAAACACGGAAACAAATGTTATGGCTGAGTCGCGGACTAGGTCGCTCTCTTTAAGACGTTTCACGACTCAAGCAGTTCATCATTGTCGCAACGTCCCCAGAATAAAACAACCTATTTCAATCTCTTACACAATCACTCTTGCACGGTGAGAGGATGTTAAACTTCTACACTTCATTCTTGCTCAGAATCACACTTGTAGAAAACACAGGATAATCACACACTTGTTTTCCTTCTAAAATCATTTTCTTTTCACAACTCAAAAATATAAGAAGAAAAAAAACTCTTCTCATTTTAATGATTTTTTTTTTTAGTTTAAGAAGGTTATATTGAAAAGAATAAAAATATGTACAGAGACCTGGAACAACCTACACATAAGTTACATGTGAAGGAAAGTGTCCCAGTGAAACAAAATTTTGGTTTACATCATAACCCCTAAAAACATCACTATCCAAAAGCCAAAGCACAATGGTTTGCTTGACAGTCATTATCAATTCTTTAACATCCTTTTCCCTTCCCCCAAAAGCCCTCTTACTCCTTTCCTTCCAAAGATGCCAGGTTACAACATATATTACCTTCTACCAGATTACTCTACACCTTCCAAAAAGGTTATTTATTCTCCAAGATTCGAAAAAACCTTTTACAATGTTAGGAGCAACCCAAGACACCTTAAAAGCTTGAAGAAAGTAAGACCAAACATCATAAGCATAAGAACAACTAACCAACAGATGACCAGCTGTTTCATTCTCCTTTTTGCACATCACACACACTTCATTTTGGACCTCTACACCCCTCCTGCTTAATATATTAAAAGTTGGTAAAGAGTCATGAAAATTGGCCCAAAGCATGAAGCTCATCATAGGTAGAATGTTCTTCTTCCATAAAAATTTATCAAACTCCCATCTTTCTTTATTATCCAACCGCAGCTCATAACATTTCTTTACAGAGAACCCATCCGTAAATTCAATCACATCCTCAGCTTCATTTAAACTATGGACAGGTCCCGGCTTATTACATAGCATGTCCTACTCCAGCTGCTCAGCAAAATACCATCTTCTTCTAGTCTTGCACTGTAACCCTCCATCCACATCATCTCTACCACTGTAGCTTGGTTATTGTTGCACACTTTATAAACCGCAGGAAATATGTCCTTAAATGGTCCATTAGAAGTTCATTTATCTAGCCAAAATCTTATGGACTTACCATTATTTAACTTAAACACCATATACTTCTGTAAAAAAAAAAGAAAAAAAGAATCAATAATGATTTTCCACATACTTCTGCTAATAGTTGTTGCATCATTAGTTGGCATGTACTCCTCCTCATTGTTCTTGAGCTTCTGTTGAACCACTTTTCTCCTCTTCTCTTAGTGTAATGGATTCTGTTTGAATTACTTTATATGACACACCTAAAACTTCCTTTCACTCTGACGAGGTGTCAACTCGCAAATAATATTTCTCTACTTTTCTTTACATTAGCAAGTAGTACAATGAAAGCAGGATCGTCCCAAGGGAGGTATTTGAGCAAAAATTTATTATAGAATTACTCTTAGCAAAGAAGATTTTTGTTCTAGAAATTCTGAAAATCACAAAGTTGTATTCAAATATAAGATGGAATTGATTAAGGAATCATTCTCGACCACGAAACATAAACCAAATTGATATATAACTACGTTCTTCACATTATCCTGTTACTAACAACCCTAGGATAATTAGTACGCTCAACTATCCCGTTATTATCTCCTAAGCTCACCGGATACGGAAGCGCTCGACTACCGGATTCTACTTGCAAGTTTCCTAGAGGTACGCTTACTAGGTGTGACTTAAACAAATGCTCTAAGTTTTTGTGAGATAAGGTTACTCCTGGTGATAAATCCAAAAGCTTGAATTACCTACCAGCGTCAATTTCTACATATGAGTACTTAACAAAGTCCCATCATCAATACCCATATATTGCTACTTGTGTTTATCTTTCTAGACAATTACGGGTCGAAGAATTCAAAACTAGCAATAGGATTATCAAATCAACTTTTAATTTCGAACTTAAACAATCAACAAAATAATCCATAAACACTATTGGCAAAGTAGAAATCAAACAATAACGAAAACAATGGCAAGAAAACAAGTTATTTCATATCAATTATAGATTCATAGTGCGGGCTTTGAAATCGCCCCTAATCAAAAGTTTTTTTAGTTACTCATAATAACGGAGTTCATCATCAATAATAATTGAAATAAAGAAGATGAAAAACAAATACGAAAGCAAACCCTCGAGTTATCTCCGGCCCTCTCCAAAAACCTCCAAGTAAAATACGTGATATAAAGTTGTAGAAGACTTTTCCTTTTTGTAGCTTTCTCGTCTTTAAAACTAGGTCATATCCTCAAAGGTCCAAGTCCAATATATCCAGCAAGCCCATATGATTCATGTGTGAAAGTATCCCAATAGAAAACCCTGACCCCAAAAATATCAGCCGGAAACTGGCTTGCACAGTCGCCAGTAGACCACATCAGGTGACCGGGAAATTCAAATGGCACCGGTCAAACTCAACCGTTTACTTTGCAGAGGCCTGAGCCACTTGCGCTGGTCTGAGCTAATGCTACGCAATGAGTGCGCTTCACCAGTTCAGTTCAGCCATGATGGCACTGTATCTTCCCTGGAACCCAGCTTCAACCAACACAGTCTTCTCTGCTTCATGCCAACCCCAACTGCCATCACCTGCACTGCATCATACATTCTACCAGATCCATCTCCAACTGCAACTGCTCAAACCTGCATTGCAGCATCACACACCCAGCTGCAACTGCATCCTTTGATGTTCTTACATTTCAGTTCATATGCAATTCACCAGCAACTGCTCTGGCCTGCAATCTCAGCTCAAGCTCCTCCATACATCAAAACTGCTTCAAACCACCAGCAACTGCATCATTTTCACCCACAACTGCATCTCTTCTTGTTTGCCACAGCAACACGATCTCGAGCCAACACACAAAACCATTGCAGCCAACAAACACTAGTTGCACACTGTAACAACACATCCTAATGTACTCAACTACCCTTGTACACCTTCACCCATTCTTCCATCTCAGGCCAATTACAACTGCATCTTCATAACTGCCTGCAAACTCATTTACTTGCAGCTCCATTCTCTGCAATACAGTCACTGCACCCTCCTACTGAAATTCAGTCCAAGAGGTTCACTGTTTGTACCTTGAGAACTCAACAATATCTCAAACTTGGAACCATTTTTCCTTCTCCCTGTAATACTGGATCAAGACCCTGTCAACTGCAACCTGCTAACACCATTCAACATTCATAATTTTCATGATTCAGTCTTCATTACCAACAGCTGCAGAATCATTATCATCTTCACTGTTTCTAAACCCATCTCTCAATCTCCCAGAAACAGACCACACAACTCTTGGAAGCAACATCAACTATGCTGCTGGTATTCAGCTTCAAACCTGGCCTTAAACCACCACGAATTCGAATCATATTCACTGCCATATACAAATCCAGCTCAAGTTGTACACTGCAACAATTCTCCCCAGTTTCAGACCATTTGTCGAACAGTGCATGTGCCATTACCTGGTGTTGTGTCCTTGGTCAAGACATCATCTTCTGCACTCTATTTACCTGCAAATTCAAATCCACAACAAACCCATGTCTTAAACAGCTTCTCTCGACTGAATTCACGTCCAGGATTTGACCCAAGCTCAGCCAAAACCAACACAGCTTTAAGCCATTACATTATCCATACAAACTCAGTTCAAAACAATCCACCAAATCAGCTGAAGTTCAGCTCAATAATTTGACCCACATCTCCTCGATTCGAACTAATCCAGCCCTGAATTCAAGCCAATAAACCACCAGATGAATCCCACCGGTACGGCCACCAGAACTCGTTTAATTAACACTTCAGATCCTATCTTTGTGTGGTTGTCACCTGTTGCTCGCAGCGGCTAGTTGAGCTGATGATGGACTCGATCTGACCTTCGTAAACCCACCAGACCCATAGCTGGTCCCTCCGGCAACAGCAGGAAACTAGGTTTGAGAAACTAATATGACCTAGAGAAAGAATGTGTACTCTGCTGGGAACAAATTGGTTTCAAACAGAACCTTAAATTTCATTTCATCTGTGCACATGTGTGGCTGCCTTGAGGTCAAGTCCACTAACACCTTTCTTTCCAAAATCAGACACATTTCATGTTGGCTTCCAGGCTTGTAAATGTTCAGCTGGTCCACGCCCTTGCATTCCTCTGACTTTAACAAAAGAATTAAAATTCTCATTTAGCTGTTCCGCCGCCAATCCTTGGTCTCCAATGAGCTTTAGCCGTGTGCGCCGATACAACTTTTTTGGCGTTTTTCTCCCTTGAATTCTTCCACCAACATCATTCGTCTTTTATTTCTCAGATCCGCTTCTTTCCTTCAATTTCTATACATCACTAAAGCTGCCATGCTTTTCAGACAATGAATTTGCATCACTAAGCTGACATGCTTTTCAGCCAGAGATGAAGAAATAGAAGCAAATAATGAGAAATAGTTCGCCTCCAACAGCAGTTCCACTCGAAATGATACTTTTGCCTGTTTCTTCTTTTTTGTTCCACATGACTCCAAAGTACCTAAACACTCAAAAGCAAACATAAGCAATAAAACTTAGCAAAGAAAGCATAAACAATAGATAAATATTAAGGTGTTTTCGACACCTATCACACTCTTCTTATAATTATATTACATTGATATTTGTTCTTAATTATATTGACAAAGATATTTCAGTCTGATAATTGTGCCTCTAGAAAAAGTGATGGTGCTCCAAAACTAATTTCAGAATTTAGAATTTCAGAAACGGAGGGATCAAAGTAATCTATGTTGAGAGCTTAATTTGTTCTTTATGTATTAGGAAAACTTCTCATATGCTTACATGGTTTTCATTCGTCGCAATCTATCTATGTTGAGCTTTCTTGGGATCGAATTAATTCTTAAAGATGGAAACTAGTTCACGAACTTGCTTTGATCACAAGAAAACTTTCTTGAACCTTAAGTAATCTAGCATGTTTTATCATTTAAAAAGAGAATTCTCTGCAACGTGGAATCTCAATCCGTACACGATGTATACTAGTTGCGGCTAGAATCATCCTCTAAAGACCAAGGTTCTTCGTGAAATAAACTAGGTTACGACTTTGCAGACTTCACTCGACCTTTGTGTGGACGGGTCATACAAGGATTTGAGAAATTAATATGACATACTAAATGACTGCTGCCTTGGGGAACTCATATAGATTTTTCCAAATTCACATTTATTCATTGCTTAGTGGATCATCCCATGTGATTGTAATTCTCATGTATGTGTATCGTCGAATTCTGAATATATTGACGAACTTTCAAGTCTAGACAAGTTCTTCCTTTCTGTCGACATTATACACGACAATCCTAGTATGTACTGTTCAAAGACTCCAAACTATAAACAAAGAAGAAAATTGAAAATAAAAAAACTACATAATGTCATCTAAGTAATCCGACAACATCCATAAATTAATGCAGGAGATCCTTAGATTCTTTATAACTACCGATGTTATGTCAATATTTACATTAATTGCTAGCATTACACATTGAAGAGGGGAGGGTACCAAGTACACCATCAACTTTTTCTTTATAGAACTTGTAGACAATTCATTACGTTAACTTTAGCCAGGATTAAAGATAAAAAGAAACTCCTTGGATGATCTCAGTAGAATATTCTTGAATTACAAGGACTGATTAACATACGACTTCAATGGTTATATACTAGCCAGTAAGAGCTAGCAACAACTGACGTGTAACATCCACCAAAAGATAAATAATCGGTAAATCTGCCGAAAAGAGAAGGCATAATTCAACGTTAAATGATGAAAACACACAATAAACCATGACTAAAAAAGATTGACCAGTGTTGATAAACGGATCATCGTCTTCCTTCCATTTAATGCGGGGAAATAAGATGGTAGATAAAAGTTGTATAAACGAGACAAATTTGACGTGCAGAGCCCGTAAAAGTCATTTTAATTGGTAGTATTATTGACAGGAACAACTGTCGACTTTAATCATGATATTACAGATCCAACTTTGACATCCTAATCTCATTACCTCATAACAATTAGCACTACAAGTGATTTTAAGGCAATAAATAGAAATAACGCCTGTTTAGAATTTGCAAAATTGTAGTATAAAAAAAAACTATAAAAATGGTTTAAAGGGAAAAGTGGTGAGGTTATAGTAATAAAATGATTCATTAACTGTGTGACTAGACTGGAATCATCAATCAACAATTGCCAAAAAGAATTCTCATGTTAGGATTTTTTGTGGGATTATTTACTAATGTACTCAATACTCGCAAGCCAATACCATTTGTATCGGTTTGTATGGTTTTAGCTTCTGGGACCAGTGATGAGTGTTTTTCTTAAATTCTGATCGGCAATGATTAATTGTTATCTTCATATGGACACTAATTTGATTTTGAAACTTTTCTTTGTTGTTATGGTATAAAAGATCAAGATTAAGGATTACAGGATACCAACACTAATACAATAATCCATGTTTTTAAGTTGGTAGAGTGATGCTAAATGCCTCACGTTCATGCGACTAATTCTACACACCATCATCCTACATAGCTCTATGTAATGTATATAAAAAAGGTATTGTCTAGAAAGTTAAGTCACTGTATTATTATCCAGTAATTTTAGCATTGTACTTACCGTGACATCAAGATATCAATAATAAGTCATACTCGATGTCTTGCAAATCTCAGTCTGATTCATAAGGCGTTGTGAAATTAACCTTCAAATCAGCTCGATAACAAACATAAATAACACTTCTACTCAAGTAATATATAAGTTTAGTTGATTTCAATGTAACTTTTTTTTCACTTTATTAATATATTGCATGACGTGCGATGGTGTGTAGGATTATTTAGCTTCGTAGACGTGTGTAACACCCTTTATTTTTAATTGGACATCTGAGTGGTCCGAGACATATGTACAACCAACATGGATGGACATTGGAGCTGGCCGATGGAGCAGAATGTAAATACAACCAACATGGATGGACATCAGAGCTGGCTCATATGCTAAAGCTGGAGACACATCCATCATGGTCGGACATCCATAAATGTACAACCATCTTGTCCGGTCATTCAAAAATACATGGCAACGACCATTAATAGTGAAAACTGGACTTGATAAATGTCAATACCCTCCCCTTTTCTTAGTTGTATAAATTTCAATTAAAGTTATATAGGGGGGGTAGTTGGTTGAAGGTGCATTACGGACCATGCACCGAGTAAGCTTCATAGCTTAGCCAGAAAAACACATATAATGCTTAGGCCTCATTCTTAGCAGTGTAGACTTGCGAATAGAGCACATGATGTGGAGGAATCACTATGACATGCCGTGGAATCGATAATGTACAAGCTTTATGCATTTTGAAGGAAAAACCTACACGAACTAAGCCATTGCCACTATTGCTTGGCCACGACCTTGCAAACGAGTTGGCTTAAGTTGTTGTCTCTTCGTTGATGAACTACGGTCAGCGCGTGATACCTTTAAAGTAGGGAAGGTTACATAGGAAGCCGCAATGTGTTGCAGTATTTCCGGTCCATCACTTTGTCACTCATATCATCTAATTGCGAGATGATTGTGGCATATTGGCCCCTCATATCACCTGGCTCAGTATTGCAATGCAAGAGATAATTGTGTCCAAAATTGATGAGGCAAGTTGCATTCTATTCCTTGGATGCTCATACTTCCTATCAAGGCGTACGGCGTAGGTACGAACAAATGGCGCATTTGGCATGGCCAGAAAAGTAAGCTACATCAACATGCAAGTTAACGGAGCTTTCATAAGCCTAATTGATGCACTCCTAGCCCGTAAAAAAATAAGTGCATGCTTTCAGCAATGCCTAAGCTAAGTAAAGAGTTGGATATAGGCCTGCAATGACGTATGCACAAGTTCAAGGCATGTTTTATGCCAAGAAAGGACTCTAAGTCCAGTGATGCATGAAATGCATCATCATCAACCTTTATGGCTTTAAACTCTTTGCAGAATGAGAGTATGTTGGAACGGTGTGGAAGCTAAGTTAGTTGCATCATGCTCCATGAGAATTATTTCAAGGGCAAATAAACGTGCATTTGCCTGATAAGTAGCATCATCATGGCGCATCGGGGAAGTTATGGCCAGCGCACCCTGACGCGCTAGGCGTAATTTTCTGTCCCGTCATAGTTGGTATCAGAGCAAGTTTAGAGATAACTCTAGGGATGGTGAGGAGTGGACTTACTAGCGAGTATCTTCCTTAAATGGAAACCTTAAAGTTGGAGAGTATGCCAACTTTTGCGTGGAAAAAGTTTGTAACTGCAATCCCAGTTATTTTGCGAATCGAGGTTGGCTTGTATTTAAGTATGTGAGTCTTCCTGGCCTAAGTGGCACCCCACTTACGAGTGAATATCCGGAAGATTGTTCGGAACGGTAGGAAGACAATGGGACTGATCATCCCACACATTGGAAACTGGTCGTCGGTGTGCGTTATCAGGCTAGCTAGCATGCCATTTACGAGTGAATTATAAATGACTGTCAGGGACGGTGGGAAACTGGATCTTGTTACACACAGTACTACAAAAGAAGTAGCCCATTGGGTCATACTTGTGCCAAATATTTGCCACCAATCTTGTGAACTTTAGGGACACTTGGAGCGTGTAGTATGGCATGCTCGCTTAAGATACCTTGTTGAGATATCCTTTAGCAACTGTCCAAATCAATATTCTCTGTAATATTGTGGACTCTTTTTAGATTCCTGAGTATGTGGTATGTGACGTTTTCTCAGAAGGTCCTAATTGATGTTCCACGACAAACTGAAGAAACCTTGTGTGATTTCTGAGCATCTGGTATGAGCTTTTGCTCAGAAATCCAAACCGAATAATTTGTCCACAATAGTTTTTATTATGAATTTTGAGGACAAAATTCTTTAAAGAGGTGAATGATGTAACAACCCGTATTTTTATCATGACACATGCTAAAAGATGTGTCATGGCCAGGAATGAAGCTTCACCCAAAGCTTTTGTTACGTAATAAAGGGAGCGTTAGTCTAGGCCAATGCGATGCCAAAATTACATATTGCGTGGGTATATTATCCAAGGCCAATATGATACCATGAGTGTTGCAAGCTGAAAGCTACGTTTTCCTAGAGCCAATATTGCATCCCATCGATGTACTAGGCCAAAGAGGGCAGGCCGAGTTGTGTATAACCAACATGGCTTGACATCTGAGTGGACTGAGATATGTACAACCAACATGGATGGGCATTGGAGCTGGCCTATGTGTCATAATGGAAATATACCCAACATGGATGGACATCAGAGTTGTCCTTGGAAATGAACAACCAACATGGATGGACATTGCAGTTGTCCTAGGAAATGCACAACCAACATGGATGGACATCGGAGCTGGCCCATGGGCCAAAGTTGGAGACATAGTCATCATGTAAGTACATCCAGAAATGTACAACCATCTTGGCCGGTCATTGAGAAATACATGACAACAACCATGAATAGTTTAAGTGGACTTGGTGAATGTCAATCCACTCCCCTTTTCTAAGTTTTAGAAATTTCAATTAAACTTATATAGAGAGAGGTAGTTGGTTAAAGGTGCATTGCGGACCATACCAAGTAAGCTTCATAGCTTAGCCAGAAGATCATGAATGATGCTTAGGCTTCATTCTTAGCTGCGTAGCCTTGCAAATGGAGCACGTGATGCGGAGGCATCACTATGCCATGCCGCAGACTCGATAATGTACAACCTTTATGCATTTTGACGGAACGGTCTACACGGACTAGGCCATTGCCGCTATTGCTTAGCCACGTCATTGCAAACGAGTTGGTTTAAGTTGTTGTCCCTTTGTTGCCGAACTATGGTCAGTGCTTCATCCCTTTAGAGTAGGGAATAGTACGTAGGCATCCGCAATGAGTTGCAACATTGCTGATCTAGCATTTTGTCGCTCATATCATCTAATTGCGAGATGACTTCGGCATATTGACCCCTCATATCATCTGGCTTGGTATGGCGATGCAAGAGATGATTTTGTACAAACTTGATGAGGAAAGTTGCATTCCATTCCTTAGAGGATTCATTTGAAAGGATGTCCAATCAGATTTTCAATATCCTTAAAGGATTGAGATAACCATTTAGAGAGTGTATTTCTAGGTGTAAGATGTGTTTGAAACACCTCATAACCTTCTCAATATTTTCCCAATTTTCCATACAAGGATTTGTAAATATGAATATAAAACCTCACTAAGAAAGCAATATATTAAACTCCCACTACAAATTAAATATATATAGTCGTCAATCACTTAGACAAGAAACATACTAAACTACCATACACATGCCTAGTGTAATCACTCACAATCTCAAATACATTGGCACTAAATCAAATGAGTGAAAACCATTTTAAAGTTAAACTATACATATTTCTATTTCTTTTCATTGTATTGAAATATATTCAAAAGAAGAACAAATTCAATTCAAGCATATACACCATCTTCACTCAAGTATTTCATGTTAAATGGTAAGTTAATATTCAAAAGAAGAAAAAAATCAATTCAAGCATATGTACTATCTTCACTCAGGTCTTTCATGTTAAAAAGTAAACTATGCATGTTCTCATATAACATCATACAAGTTAAAACTTAAAATCCACAAATACTTATGCATATACAACAACGAGTGTTATGCATTATTTCATTTTCATAAATTCTGAAATTATTCAAACTAATTAAAAAGTTAAGTTTTTTTTACCCAATTGTTTCAAAGTTTGTTTCAGAATATATATAATGACTTATGTAACTTGTATCCATTTTGTTCTCATAAAAATTACACAGTTTTCATGCTTGGTCTACATGGATTCTCATCTTTAACTTACATAGTCAAGTATATATTTTTTTCTATTTATGAATATAAAAAATCATGCATAGTAGAAACAACATCAACAAAAAATAATGTAAATTAACCGACATAAATGCAAGTGTCAACGGTTTTCTGTTTACTTGTCTAAACACAATAGGCTCAAAAAACTCTTTGCCAAAAATTAAATTTCTTTTGAAGAAAAAGGTTACTCATTGAGAAGTTATCTTCCAAATTATAATCAACAAAATATTCATGACTAAATTTTAGTCTCACTATATATATGTTTTCTAGGTTCATTCTTAGTAAATTACTTGTCACCTTCATTTTTATTTTTATTTTTTATTTTTAATTCTTCTAATTTGAGCGAGGATATGGAACCCCCACTATTTTTTGACTCAAACAAGAATTTCAAAACAATATCCAAAGTTCAAAATTTACGAAAAGCTAATGAACCAATGATCTAAATCCAAAATGTTTTACACAATATATAAGATAAAAGTTCAAACAATTTTCGTGAATACAACATTGCGTAATCTACTGCTCAAACTATCATATTTGATATCAAGAAAAGCTACTAGAAGCATCAAGTAAGTATTTGTAAAATTCTCAAACATTTTATTTCATTCAATATCATTGCAAGTTGCGTAAGATTACATCCATGTTATTCAAAAATTCATAAAGTAAAGGAACACATAACACGCTCATACTCATTATGGGATAAAATTATAATTTTAGTTTCAATTCCATTAGTTTAATCTATAACATATCATTTGTAATAGTGCAATGATCAAATTCAACAAATTTCTAATCTTAATCTTGGTAATAACAAGATAGGTGAAAAGTAGATTCTTTCTCGTTTCGGAAGTACGAACATCTCAAACAATATAGTTCTACCCAAAGTAAACTATTGATACCATACCAATACCAACACCACTTTATTTCAAATGATTCGGTTCAACTTTTGAACCATAACCTATCAACAAACATGGTGTAAAACACCAATATATACAAACCTTTCACCGTATCCACACTTCATATTAACTTATTTCGAAAAACATTGTTAATACCATTTGATATCATTGCAATTCCGAGCAAGCATAGAAAATAACTTCATAGTCAAGATTAAGTTGATTTCTTGGTGAGAGCTGATA
Source organism: Papaver somniferum (assembly GCF_003573695.1). NCBI lineage: Eukaryota > Viridiplantae > Streptophyta > Magnoliopsida > Ranunculales > Papaveraceae > Papaver > Papaver somniferum. Next base: position 46,136,286 of record NC_039358.1, read on the forward strand.
TTCACATTTGTTTGACTAGGTTTCTAATTCTTTCGGTTTTGGTTTCTTATTAAATTTTATCCCATAAGTTCCAAACTCATATGAGTCACATGTTTATTGTCATACACAATAATTCTCAATATCTTGTTTCCCTAAGATTTATTCTAAGTTTGAAAAATTAACTTATTCAATTTAGAATGCAATTATTTGATCACTATAATAACAACAAATAGTTCATCAAACATACCGTGAGTGCTTTTAAATCTCATTTGGTCATAAACCATTGTCCATTATTTGTGCACCAACAAAGAAATCAGCAACCCCAATGCTTCACACATCGACTAATCTCCCACAATTTTCATTTCATTGGAAACTAAAAACTTGCTCAAGTAAGTGAATTTTCACCTGTTATAATCTTTTTACATGTGAGCATTCGAAATCAAACATAAGTAAGGTATGCACTTATATAATTACTTAAAAGCAATTAAAATGTAGTACCCCAAGTTTCTCTTAAGTGTCAAACAAAGATTCAAAGTTATATAGTTATAACATCATACATATATTTATAACTTTCTATTAAGCATATTATCAAACATATGTGGTGCATTTCTTAAATCTCTAATCTCTAAACTCATGTATCACGTCTAATATTTTGAACATACATATAAAACGATTTTGAAATCACCACATCTATCAAACAAAAACTCCAAATGGGAAATATAAAAATGGATTTCGTAGATAGGTTCCTGGTCTAAAAGTTTTATGTTACATGAATTCAAATTTTATCTACAAAAATATTTGGAAAAACGGATTCATTCATAACTAAATTTCTGCCCATCAGAATTGTTCAGATACGTGTTGTTGTTTTCTTAAATACTTTAAAAATTGTTAGGACTCCAAAAATTCTGAAATTTTACATGGATGTTAATCATGATATCTAATATATAAGGTTAAAATTTATATACCCAATTCATTTTATTTGTAGAGATACACATAAAACTCTACAACATGTTAAAAACACTTGTTTATCATCAAAATATTTTTCAATGTTAAATATTCATGAAGAAAAATATTCCCATGTTACTCCTAGTCCATCAAGATCATCCATAAAATTTACATTAGGCATCTACTAACCTAAGATCATAGGAAATCGTTAAAGAAAAATTATACCGTTAATAATTTGATAAACAAAATTAACAAATACTTATCCCGTTTCAGCAATCGTTTTTCTTTCAATCTGTATGGCAGAATAAAACACCTTAAAATTGTTGGAACAATTGTTGAATTATGCTACAAAAAAATAAAATCAAACACGAAAACAAATGTTATGGATGAATCGCAGACTAGGACATTTAGGAAACAAGAAATATAATACCAAGATGATGATGGTGTTGTTGATGTTGATAAGATGCTACTGCAAGATCATGATGCTTAGGGTTTTGACTACAACATACTAAATCTGGAGTTCATTAAGAACCAGAGTATGCCATTTCTCACTCTGATTCTCTTTCCTTCCTTCGTATTCTTCCAATAACTGACTCATTTTTCCTCGGTTGAAGATTCCTTCCCATTCAACTCCACATATTTCTTCATGTTAATACCAGATCTTTTACACGGGTTTGTTACATCTCCCTCTGGTTTCTTCGTCAAAAGGTAATCTCCATATCATGATCATCTTCAAGAAATTTTGTGAAACACTGAGCTAAAACTTCATTACCTAGTAGAATGATCAAACATATATTTCGCTGCATGAGAGTGATTATCTTTAACCTTCCTAATTAATTAATACTCTATAGAAACTGCCACAAACTTACTTATCCTCTTAGATAGTCTTGTACTCCATCTTCTTGTTCTTATTTTTAACATCAATTTCTCTCATCATAATAGAGCTCATGAAGTATGATAAATCATTATGATATGAGGAAACAGTGGTTTCAAGATTAAAAATCTTTGGTTCATCAATCAGTACTCTTACCAAGAAATTTCTTGTGGTTGATGATGATGAAGAAGAAGGTTAAAAGTATGTGAAAGTAATTAATGAATAAGGTTTCGACATTTCAGGTAAAGGAAAAAACTCAGAGAAATGTTAACAAGAACAAGCAAGACGTGATTTTGTTTGTTGCTGCTTGTTTAGTGAGAGAAAAGTGAATTGTGTTTGCACAAACAACATGGTGTTTATATGGTTTCAGGTGTAGGGTCCACTAGGAGACCATTAAGATTGAGTGTTTTACTTTACAAGACATTTAACAACCGACTGATGCTAAGGAATTTGATCTTTTAAGTTTTACAATTTTTTTATTATACGTGTGGCATTATGCAATCATAATTGTTAATGATAATAATCATGATTAAGTTAAAATGATCAAAGACAACCCTTATTACCTTTGTTATTGTTCGAACAATTGCTGAATTATGTTTGCACAAAAAATAGATTCAAACACGGAAACAAATGTTATGGCTGAGTCGCGGACTAGGTCGCTCTCTTTAAGACGTTTCACGACTCAAGCAGTTCATCATTGTCGCAACGTCCCCAGAATAAAACAACCTATTTCAATCTCTTACACAATCACTCTTGCACGGTGAGAGGATGTTAAACTTCTACACTTCATTCTTGCTCAGAATCACACTTGTAGAAAACACAGGATAATCACACACTTGTTTTCCTTCTAAAATCATTTTCTTTTCACAACTCAAAAATATAAGAAGAAAAAAAACTCTTCTCATTTTAATGATTTTTTTTTTTAGTTTAAGAAGGTTATATTGAAAAGAATAAAAATATGTACAGAGACCTGGAACAACCTACACATAAGTTACATGTGAAGGAAAGTGTCCCAGTGAAACAAAATTTTGGTTTACATCATAACCCCTAAAAACATCACTATCCAAAAGCCAAAGCACAATGGTTTGCTTGACAGTCATTATCAATTCTTTAACATCCTTTTCCCTTCCCCCAAAAGCCCTCTTACTCCTTTCCTTCCAAAGATGCCAGGTTACAACATATATTACCTTCTACCAGATTACTCTACACCTTCCAAAAAGGTTATTTATTCTCCAAGATTCGAAAAACCTTTTACAATGTTAGGAGCAACCCAAGACACCTTAAAAGCTTGAAGAAAGTAAGACCAAACATCATAAGCATAAGAACAACTAACCAACAGATGACCAGCTGTTTCATTCTCCTTTTTGCACATCACACACACTTCATTTTGGACCTCTACACCCCTCCTGCTTAATATATTAAAAGTTGGTAAAGAGTCATGAAAATTGGCCCAAAGCATGAAGCTCATCATAGGTAGAATGTTCTTCTTCCATAAAAATTTATCAAACTCCCATCTTTCTTTATTATCCAACCGCAGCTCATAACATTTCTTTACAGAGAACCCATCCGTAAATTCAATCACATCCTCAGCTTCATTTAAACTATGGACAGGTCCCGGCTTATTACATAGCATGTCCTACTCCAGCTGCTCAGCAAAATACCATCTTCTTCTAGTCTTGCACTGTAACCCTCCATCCACATCATCTCTACCACTGTAGCTTGGTTATTGTTGCACACTTTATAAACCGCAGGAAATATGTCCTTAAATGGTCCATTAGAAGTTCATTTATCTAGCCAAAATCTTATGGACTTACCATTATTTAACTTAAACACCATATACTTCTGTAAAAAAAAAAGAAAAAAAGAATCAATAATGATTTTCCACATACTTCTGCTAATAGTTGTTGCATCATTAGTTGGCATGTACTCCTCCTCATTGTTCTTGAGCTTCTGTTGAACCACTTTTCTCCTCTTCTCTTAGTGTAATGGATTCTGTTTGAATTACTTTATATGACACACCTAAAACTTCCTTTCACTCTGACGAGGTGTCAACTCGCAAATAATATTTCTCTACTTTTCTTTACATTAGCAAGTAGTACAATGAAAGCAGGATCGTCCCAAGGGAGGTATTTGAGCAAAAATTTATTATAGAATTACTCTTAGCAAAGAAGATTTTTGTTCTAGAAATTCTGAAAATCACAAAGTTGTATTCAAATATAAGATGGAATTGATTAAGGAATCATTCTCGACCACGAAACATAAACCAAATTGATATATAACGTTCTTCACATTATCTGTTACTAACAACCCTAGGATAATTAGTACGCTCAACTATCCCGTTATTATCTCCTAAGCTCACCGGATACGGAAGCGCTCGACTACCGGATTCTACTTGCAAGTTTCCTAGAGGTACGCTTACTAGGTGTGACTTAAACAAATGCTCTAAGTTTTTGTGAGATAAGGTTCTCCTGGTGATAAATCCAAAAGCTTGAATTACCTACCAGCGTCAATTTCTACATATGAGTACTTAACAAAGTCCCATCATCAATACCCATATATTGCTACTTGTGTTTATCTTTCTAGACAATTACGGGTCGAAGAATTCAAAACTAGCAATAGGATTATCAAATCAACTTTTAATTTCGAACTTAAACAATCAACAAAATAATCCATAAACACTATTGGCAAAGTAGAAATCAAACAATAACGAAAACAATGGCAAGAAAACAGTTATTTCATATCAATTATAGATTCATACGGGCTTTGAAATCGCCCCTAATCAAAAGTTTTTTAGTTACTCATAATAACGGAGTTCATCATCAATAATAATTGAAATAAAGAAGATGAAAAACAAATACGAAAGCAAACCCTCGAGTTATCTCCGGCCCTCTCCAAAAACTCCAAGTAAAATACGTGATATAAAGTTGTAGAAGACTTTTCCTTTTTGTAGCTTTCTCGTCTTCAAAACTAGGTCATATCCTCAAAGGTCCAAGTCCAATATATCCAGCAAGCCCATATGATTCATGTGTGAAAGTATCCCAATAGAAAACCCTGACCCCAAAATATCAGCCGGAAACTGGCCTGCACAGTCGCCAGTAGACCACATCAGGTGACCGGGAAATTCAAATGGCACCGGTCAAACTCAACCGTTTACTTTGCAGAGGCCTGAGCCACTTGCGCTGGTCTGAGCTAATGCTACGCAATGAGTGCGCTTCACCAGTTCAGTTCAGCCATGATGGCACTGTATCTTCCCTGGAACCCAGCTTCAACCAACACAGTCTTCTCTGCTTCATGCCAACCCCAACTGCCATCACCTGCACTGCATCATACATTCTACCAGATCCATCTCCAACTGCAACTGCTCAAACCTGCATTGCAGCATCACACACCCAGCTGCAACTGCATCCTTTGATGTTCTTACATTTCAGTTCATATGCAATTCACCAGCAACTGCTCTGGCCTGCAATCTCAGCTCAAGCTCCTCCATACATCAAAACTGCTTCAAACCACCAGCAACTGCATCATTTTCACCCACAACTGCATCTCTTCTTGTTTGCCACAGCAACACGATCTCGAGCCAACACACAAAACCATTGCAGCCAACAAACACTAGTTGCACACTGTAACAACACATCCTAATGTACTCAGCTACCCTTGTACACCTTCACCCATTCTTCCATCTCAGGCCAATTACAACTGCATCTTCATAACTGCCTGCAAACTCATTTACTTGCAGTCCATTCTCTGCAATACAGTCACTGCACCCTCCTACTGAAATTCAGTCCAAGAGGTTCACTGTTTGTACCTTGAGAACTCAACAATATCTCAAACTTGGAACCATTTTTCCTTCTCCCTGTAATACTGGATCAAGACCCTGTCAACTGCAACCTGCTAACACCATTCAACATTCATAATTTTCATGATTCAGTCTTCATTACCAACAGCTGCAGAATCATTATCATCTTCACTGTTTCTAAACCCATCTCTCAATCTCCCAGAAACAGACCACACAACTCTTGGAAGCAACATCAACTATGCTGCTGGTATTCAGCTTCAAACCTGGCCTTAAACCACCACGAATTCGAATCATATTCACTGCCATATACAAATCCAGCTCAAGTTGTACACTGCAACAATTCTCCCCAGTTTCGGACCATTTGTCGAACAGTGCATGTGCCATTACCTGGTGTTGCTGTCCTTGGTCAAGACATCATCTTCTGCACTCTATTTACCTGCAAATTCAAATCCACAACAAACCCATGTCTTAAACAGCTTCTCTCGACTGAATTCACGTCCAGGATTTGACCCAAGCTCAGCCAAAAACCAACACATCTTTAAGCCATTACATTATCCATACAAACTCAGTTCAAAACAATCCACCAAATCAGCTGAAGTTCAGCTCAATAATTTGACCCACATCTCCTCCGATTCGAACTAATCCAGCCCTGAATTCAAGCCAATAAACCACCAGATGAATCCCACCGGTACGGCCACCAGAACTCGTTTAATTAACAGCTTCAGATCCTATCTTTGTATGTGGTTGTCACCTGTTGCTCGCAGCGGCTAGTTGAGCTGATGATGGACTCGATCTGACCTTCGTTAAACCCACCAGACCCATAGTTGGTCCCTCCGGCAACAGCAGGAAACTAGGTTTGAGAAACTAATATGACCTAGAGAAAGAATGTGTACTCTGCTGGGAACAAATTGGTTTCAAACAGAACCTTAAATTTCATTTCATCTGTGCACATGTGTGGCTGCCTTGAGGTCAAGTCCACTAACACCTTTCTTTCCAAAATCAGACACATTTCATGTTGGCTTCCAGGCTTGTAAATGTTCAGCTGGTCCACGCCCTTGCATTCCTCTGACTTTAACAAAAAGAATTAAAATTCTCATTTAGCTCCGGTTCCGCCGCCAATCCTTGGTCTCCAATGAGCTTTAGCCGTGTGCGTCGATACAATTTCTTTTGGCGCTTTTTCTCCCATGAATTCTTCTACCAACATCATTCGTCTTTTATTTCTCAGATCCGCTTCTTTCCTTCAATTTCTATACATCACTAAAGCTGTCATGCTTTTCAGACAATGAATTTGCATCACTAAGCTGACATGCTTTTCAGCCAGAGATGAAGAAATAGAAGCAAATAATGAGAAATAGTTCGCCTCCAACAGCAGTTCCACTCGAAATGATACTTTTTTCCTGTTTCTTCTTCTTTTGTTCCACATGACTCCAAAGTACCTAAACACTCAAAAGCAAACATAAGCAATAAAACTTAGCAAAGAAAGCATAAACAATAGATAAATATTAAGGTGTTTTCGACACCTATCACACTCTTCTTATAATTATATTACATTGATATTTGTTCTTAATTATATTGACAAAGATATTTCAGTCTGATAATTGTGCCCTCTAGAAAAAGTGATGGTGCTCCAAAACTAATTTCAGAATTTAGAATTTCAGAAACGGAGGGATCAAAGTAATCTATGTTGAGAGCTTTAATTTGTTCTTTATGTTATTAGGAAAACTTCTCATATGCTTACATGGTTTTCATTCGTCGCAATCTATCTATGTTGAGCTTTCTTGGGATCGAATTAATTCTTAAAGATGGAAACTAGTTCACGAACTTGCTTTGATCACAAGAAAACTTTCTTGAACCTTAAGTAATCTAGCATGTTTTATCATTTTAAAAAGAGAATTCTCTGCAACGTGGAATCTCAATCCGTACACGATGTATACTAGTTGCGGCTAGAATCATCCTCTAAAGACCAAGGTTTCTTCGTGAAATATAACTAGGTTACGACTTTGCAGACTTCACTCGACCTTTGTGTGGACGGGTCATACAAGGATTTGAGAAATTAATATGACATACTAAATGACTGCTGCCTTGGGGAACTCATATAGATTTTTCCAAATTCACATTTATATTCATTGCTTAGTGGATCATCCCATGTGATTGTAATTCTCATGTATGTGTATCGTCGAATTCTGAATATATTGACGAACTTTCAAGTCTAGACAAGTTCTTCCTTTCTGTCGACATTATACACGACAATCCTAGTATGTACTGTTCAAAGACTCCAAACTATAAACAAAGAAGAAAATTGAAAATAAAAAAACTACATAATGTCATCTAAGTAATCCGACAACATCCATAAATTAATGCAGGAGATCCTTAGATTCTTTATAACTACCGATGTTATGTCAATATTTACATTAATTGCTAGCATTACACATTGAAGAGGGGAGGGTACCAAGTACACCATCAACTTTTTCTTTATAGAACTTGTAGACAATTCATTACGTTAACTTTAGCCAGGATTAAAGATAAAAAGAAACTCCTTGGATGATCTCAGTAGAATATTCTTGAATTACAAGGACTGATTAACATACGACTTCAATGGTTATATACTAGCCAGTAAGAGCTAGCAAACAACTGACGTGTAACATCCACCAAAAGATAAATAATCGGTAAATCTGCCGAAAAGAGAAGGCATAATTCAACGTTAAATGATGAAAACACACAATAAACCATGACTAAAAAAGATTGACCAGTGTTGATAAACGGATCATCGTCTTCCTTCCATTTAATGCGGGGAAATAAGATGGTAGATAAAAGTTGTATAAACGAGACAAATTTGACGTGCAGAGCCCGTAAAAGTCATTTTAATTGGTAGTATTATTGACAGGAACAACTGTCGACTTTAATCATGATATTACAGATCCAACTTTGACATCCTAATCTCATTACCTCATAACAATTAGCACTACAAGTGATTTTAAGGCAATAAATAGAAATAACGCCTGTTTAGAATTTGCAAAATTGTAGTATAAAAAAAATAACTATAAAAATGGTTTAAAGGGAAAAGTGGTGAGGTTATAGTAATAAAATGATTCATTAACTGTGTGACTAGACTGGAATCATCAATCAACAATTGCCAAAAAGAATTCTCATGTTAGGATTTTTTGTGGGATTATTTACTAATGTACTCAATACTCGCAAGCCAATACCATTTGTATCGGTTTGTATGGTTTTAGCTTCTGGGACCAGTGATGAGTGTTTTTCTTAAATTCTGATCGGCAATGATTAATTGTTATCTTCATATGGACACTAATTTGATTTTGAAACTTTTCTTTGTTGTTATGGTATAAAAGATCAAGATTAAGGATTACAGGATACCAACACTAATACAATAATCCATGTTTTTAAGTTGGTAGAGTGATGCTAAATGCCTCACGTTCATGCGACTAATTCTACACACCATCATCCTACATAGCTCTATGTAATGTATATAAAAAAGGTATTGTCTAGAAAGTTAAGTCACTGATATTATTATCCAGTAATTTTAGCATTGTACTTACCGTGACATCAAGATATCAATAATAAGTCATACTCGATGTCTTGCAAATCTCAGTCTGATTCATAAGGCGTTGTGAAATTAACCTTCAAATCAGCTCGATAACAAACATAAATAACACTTCTACTCAAGTAATATATAAGTTTAGTTGATTTCAATGTAACTTTTTTTTTCACTTTATTAATATATTGCATGACGTGCGATGGTGTGTAGGATTATTTAGCTTCGTAGACGTGTGTAACACCCTTTATTTTTAATTGGACATCTGAGTGGTCCGAGACATATGTACAACCAACATGGATGGACATTGGAGCTGGCCGATGGAGCAGAATGTAAATACAACCAACATGGATGGACATCAGAGCTGGCTCATATGCTAAAGCTGGAGACACATCCATCATGGTCGGACATCCATAAATGTACAACCATCTTGTCCGGTCATTCAAAAATACATGGCAACGACCATTAATAGTGAAAACTGGACTTGATAAATGTCAATACCCTCCCCTTTTCTTAGTTGTATAAATTTCAATTAAAGTTATATAGGGAGGGGTAGTTGGTTGAAGGTGCATTACGGACCATGCACCGAGTAAGCTTCATAGCTTAGCCAGAAAAACACATATAATGCTTAGGCCTCATTCTTAGCAGTGTAGACTTGCGAATAGAGCACATGATGTGGAGGAATCACTATGACATGCCGTGGAATCGATAATGTACAAGCTTTATGCATTTTGAAGGAAAAACCTACACGAACTAAGCCATTGCCACTATTGCTTGGCCACGACCTTGCAAACGAGTTGGCTTAAGTTGTTGTCTCTTCGTTGATGAACTACGGTCAGCGCGTGATACCTTTAAAGTAGGGAAGGTTACATAGGAAGCCGCAATGTGTTGCAGTATTTCCGGTCCATCACTTTGTCACTCATATCATCTAATTGCGAGATGATTGTGGCATATTGGCCCCTCATATCACCTGGCTCAGTATTGCAATGCAAGAGATAATTGTGTCCAAAATTGATGAGGCAAGTTGCATTCTATTCCTTGGATGCTCATACTTCCTATCAAGGCGTACGGCGTAGGTACGAACAAATGGCGCATTTGGCATGGCCAGAAAAGTAAGCTACATCAACATGCAAGTTAACGGAGCTTTCATAAGCCTAATTGATGCACTCCTAGCCCGTAAAAAAATAAGTGCATGCTTTCAGCAATGCCTAAGCTAAGTAAAGAGTTGGATATAGGCCTGCAATGACGTATGCACAAGTTCAAGGCATGTTTTATGCCAAGAAAGGACTCTAAGTCCAGTGATGCATGAAATGCATCATCATCAACCTTTATGGCTTTAAACTCTTTGCAGAATGAGAGTATGTTGGAACGGTGTGGAAGCTAAGTTAGTTGCATCATGCTCCATGAGAATTATTTCAAGGGCAAATAAACGTGCATTTGCCTGATAAGTAGCATCATCATGGCGCATCGGGGAAGTTATGGCCAGCGCACCCTGACGCGCTAGGCGTAATTTTCTGTCCCGTCATAGTTGGTATCAGAGCAAGTTTAGAGATAACTCTAGGGATGGTGAGGAGTGGACTTACTAGCGAGTATCTTCCTTAAATGGAAACCTTAAAGTTGGAGAGTATGCCAACTTTTGCGTGGAAAAAGTTTGTAACTGCAATCCCAGTTATTTTGCGAATCGAGGTTGGCTTGTATTTAAGTATTGTGAGTCTTCCTGGCCTAAGTGGCACCCCACTTACGAGTGAATATCCGGAAGATTGTTCGGAACGGTAGGAAGACAATGGGACTGATCATCCCCACACATTGGAAACTGGTCGTCGGTGTGCGTTATCAGGCTAGCTAGCATGCCATTTACGAGTGAATTATAAATGACTGTCAGGGACGGTGGGAAACTGGATCTTGTTACACACAGTACTACAAAAAGAAGTAGCCCATTGGGTCATACTTGTGCCAAATATTTGCCACCAATCTTGTGAACTTTAGGGACACTTGGAGCGTGTAGTATGGCATGCTCGCTTAAGATACCTTGTTGAGATATCCTTTAGCAACTGTCCAAATCAATATTCTCTGTAATATTGTGGACTCTTTTTAGATTCCTGAGTATGTGGTATGTGACGTTTTCTCAGAAGGTCCTAATTGATGTTCCACGACAAACTGAAGAAACCTTGTGTGATTTCTGAGCATCTGGTATGAGCTTTTGCTCAGAAATCCAAACCGAATAATTTGTCCACAATAGTTTTTATTATGAATTTTGAGGACAAAATTCTTTAAAGAGGTGAATGATGTAACAACCCGTATTTTTATCATGACACATGCTAAAAGATGTGTCATGGCCAGGAATGAAGCTTCACCCAAAGCTTTTGTTACGTAATAAAGGGAGCGTTAGTCTAGGCCAATGCGATGCCAAAATTACATATTGCGTGGGTATATTATCCAAGGCCAATATGATACCATGAGTGTTGCAAGCTGAAAGCTACGTTTTCCTAGAGCCAATATTGCATCCCATCGATGTACTAGGCCAAAGAGGGCAGGCCGAGTTGTGTATAACCAACATGGATTGACATCTGAGTGGACTGAGATATGTAAAACCAACATGGATGGGCATTGGAGCTGGCCTATGTGTCAGAATGGAAATATACCCAACATGGATGGACATCAGAGTTGGCCTTGGAAATGAACAACCAACATGGATGGACATTGCAGTTGTCCTAGGAAATGAACAACCAACATGGATGGACATCGGAGCTGGCCCATGGGACAAAGTTGGAGACACAGTCATCATGTCAGTACATCCAGAAATGTACAGCCATCTTGGCCGGTCATTGAGAAATACATGACAACAACCATGAATAGTGAAAGTGGACTTGGTGAATGTCAATCACCTCCCCTTTTCTAAGTTTTAGAAATTTAAATTAAACTTATATAGGGAGAGGTAGTTGGTTAAAGGTGCATTGCGGACCATACCAAGTAAGCTTTATAGCTTAGCCAGAAGAGCATGAATGATGCTTAGGCTTCATTCTTAGCAGCGTAGCCTTGCGAATGGAGCACGTGATGCGGAGGCATCACTATGCCATGCCGCAGACTCGATAATGTACAACCTTTATGCATTTTAACGGAACGGTCTACACGGACTAGGCCATTGCCTTTATTTCTTAGCCACGTCATTGCAAACGAGTTGGTTTAAGTTGATGTCCCTTTGTTGCCGAACTATGGTCAGTGCTTCATCCCTTTAGAGTAGGGAAGAGTACGTAGGCATCCGCAATGAGTTGCAACATTGCTGATCTAGCATTTTGTCGCTCATATCATCTAATTGCGAGATGATTTCGGCATATTGACCCCTCATATCATCTGGCTTGGTATGGCGATGCAACAGATGATTGTGTACAAACTTGATGAGGAAAGTTGCATTCCATTCCTTAAAGGATTCATTTGAAAGGATGTCCAATCAGATTTTCAATATCCTTAAAGGATTGAGATAACCATTTAGAGAGTGTATTTCTAGGTGTAAGATGTGTTTGAAACACCTCATAACCTTCTCAATATTTTCCCAATTTTCCATACAAGGATTTGTAAATATGAATATAAAACCCCACTAAGAAAGCAATATATTAAACTCCCACTACAAATTAAATATATATAGTCGTCAATCACTTAGACAAGAAACATACTAAACTACCATACACATGTCTAGTGTAATCACTCACAATCTCATAAACATTGGCACTAAATCAAATGAGTGAAAACCATTTTACAGTTAAACTATACATATTTCTATTTCTTTTCATTGTATTGAAATATATTCAAAAGAAGAAAAAATTCAATTCAAGCATATACACTATCTTCACTCAAGTATTTCATGTTAAATGGTAAGCTAATATTCAAAAGAAGAAAAAAATCAATTCAAGCATATGTACTATCTTCACTCAAGTCTTTCATGTTAAAAAGTAAACTATGCATGTTCTCATATAACATCATACAAGTTAAAACTTAAAATCCACAAATACTTATGCATATACAACAACGAGTGTTATGCATTATTTCATTTTCATAAATTCTGAAATTATTCAAACTAATTAAAAAGTTAAGTTTTTTTTTATCCAATTGTTTCAAAGTTTGTTTCAGAATATATATAATGACTTATGTAACTTATATCCATTTTGTTCTCATAAAAATTACACAGTTTTCATGCTTGGTCTACATGGATTCTCATCTTTAACTTACATAGTCAAGTATATATTTTTTTCTATTTATGAATATAAAAAATCATGCATAGTAGAAACAACATCAACAAAAAATAATGTAAATTAACCGACATAAATGCAAGTGTCAACGGTTTTCTGTTTACTTGTCTAAACACAATAGGCTCAAAAAACTCTTTTCCAAAGATTAAATTTCTTTTGAAGAAAAAGGTTACTCATTGAGAAGTTATCTTCCAAATTATAAGCAACGAAATATTCATGACTAAATTTTAGTCTCACTATATATATGTTTTCTAGGTTCATTCTTAGTAAATTACTTGTCACTTTCATTTTTATTTTTATTTTTTATTTTAATTGCTCTAATTTGAACGAGGATAGGGAACCCCCACTATTTTTTTTTTACTCAAACAAGAATTTCAAAACAATATCCAAAGTTCAAAATTTACGAAAAGCTAATGAACCAATGATCTAAATCCAAAACGTTTTACACAATATATAGGATAAAAGTTCAAACAATTTTCGTGAATACAACATTGTGTAATCCACTGCTCAAACTATCATATTTGATATCAAGAAAAGCTACTAGAAGCATCAAGGAAGTATTTGTAAAATTCTCAAACATTTTATTTCATTCAATATCATTGCAAGTTGCGTAAGATTACATGCATGTTATTCAAAAATTCATAAAGTAAAGGAACACATAACACGCTCATACTCATTATGGGATAAAATTGTAATTTTAGTTTCAATTCCATTAGTTTAATCTATAACATATCATTTGTAGTAGTGCAATGATCAAATTCAACAAATTTCTAATCTCAATCTTGTTACTAACAAGATAGGTGGAAAATAGATGCTTTCTTATTTCGGAAGTATGAACATCTCAAACAATATAGTTCTACCCAAAGTAAACTATTGATACCATATCAATACCAACACCACTTTCTTTCAAATGATTCGGTTCAACTTTTGAACCATAACCTATCAACAAACATGATGTAAAACACCAATATATACAAACCTCTCACCGTATCCACACTTCACATTAACTTATTTCGAAAAGCATTGTTAATACCATTTGATATCATTGCAATTCCGAGCAAGCATAGAAAATAACTTCATAATCAATATTAAGTTGATTTCTTGATGAGAGTTGATATTCACATTTGTTTGACTAGGTTTCTAATTCTTTCAGTTTTGGTTTCTTATTAAATTTTATCCCATAAGTTCCAAACTCATATGAGTCACATGTTTATTGTCATACACAATAATTCTCAATATCTTGTTTACCTAAAATTTATTCCAAGTTTGAAAAATTAACTTATTCAATTTAAAATGCAATTATTTGATCACTACAATAACAAATAGTTAATCAAACATACCTTGAGTGCTTTTAAATCTCATTTGGTCATAAACCATTGTCCATTATTTGTGCACCAAAAGAAATCATCAACCCGAATGCTTCACACATCGATTAATCTCCCGCAATTTTCATTGCATTGGAAACTAAAAACTTGCTCAAGTAAGTGAATTTTCACCTGTTATAATCTTTTTACATGTGAGCATTCGAAACCAAACATAAGTAAGGTAATGCACTTACATAATTACTTAAAAGAAATTAAAATGTAGTACCCCAAGTTTCTCTTAAGTGTCAAACAAACATTCAAAGTTATATAGTTATAACATCATACATATATTTATAACTTTCTATTAAGCATATTATCAAATATATGCGGTGCATTTGTTTGATTGCTAACAATAATCTTCTTTTTCATTACCAAAACAAGAGAACGAAGTACTAGAATCAAAACATGATTTTTTAATGTATTTTCTTAAATCTCTAATCTCTAAACTCATGTATCACGTCTAATATTTTGAACATACATACAAAACGATTTTGAAATCACCACATCTATCAAACAAAAACTCCAAATGGGAAATATAAAAATGGATTTTGTAGATAGGTTCCTGTTCTAAAAGTTTTATGTTACATGAATTCAAATTTTATCTACAAAAATATTTGGAAAACGGATTCATTCATAACTAAATTTCTGCCAGTCAGAATTGTTCAGATACGTGTTGTTGTTTTCTTAAATACTTTAAAAATTGTTTTAGGACTCCAAAAATTTTGAAATTTTACATGGATGTTAATTATGATATCTAATATATAAGGTTAAAATTTATATACCCAATTCATTTTATTTGTAGAGATACACATAAAACTCTACAACATGTTAAAAACATTTGTTTATCATCAACAATATTTTTCAATGTTAAATATTCATGAAGAAAAATATTTCCCATGTTACTCCTAGTCCATCAAGATCATCCATAAAATTTACATTAGGCATCTACTAACCTAAGATCATAGGAAATCGTTAAAGAAAAATTATACCGTTAATAATTTGATAAAAAAAATTAACAAATACTTATCCCGTTTCAGCAATCGTTTTTCTTTCAATCTGTATGGCAGAAAAAAACGTCTTAAAATTGTTGGAACAATTGTTGAATTATGCTACAAAAAAATAAAATCAAACACGAAAATAAATGTTATGGATGAGTCGCGGACTAGGACATTAATACCAAGATGATGATGGTGTTGTTGATGTTGATAAGATGCTACTGCAAGATCATGATGCTTAGGGTTTTGACTACAACATACTGAATCTGGAGTTCATTAAGAATCAGAGTATGCCATTTCTCACTCTGATTCTTTTCCTTCCTTCATATTCTTCCAACAACTGACCTATTTTTCCTCGGTTGAAGATACCTTCCCATTCAACTCCACATATGTCTTCATGTTAATACCAGATCTTTTACACGGGCTCGCTACATCTCCCTCTGGTTTCTTTGTCAAAAAGGTAATCTCCATATCATGATATTTGTGAAAAACTAAGGTAAAACTTCATTACCTAGTAGAATGATCAAACATAAATTTCGTTGCATGAGAGTGATTATCTCTAACCTTCATAATTAATTAATACTCTGTAGAAACTGCCACAAACTTACTTATCCTCTTAGCTAGTCTTGTACTCCATCTTCTTGTTCTTATTTTTAACATCAATTTCTCTCATCATAATAGAGCTCATGAAGTATGATAAATCATTATGATATGAGGAAACAGTGGTTTCATGATTAAAAATCTTTGGTTCATCAATCAGTACTCTTACCAAGAAATTTCTAGTGGTTGATGATGACAAAGATGAAGATTAAAAGTATGTGAAAGTAATTAATGAATAAGGTTTCGCCATTTCAGGTAAAGGAAAAAACTCAGAAAAATGTTAACAAGATCAAGCAAGACGTGATTTTGTTTGTTGCTGCTTGTTTAGTGAGAGAAAAGTGAATTTTTTTTGCACAAACAACATGGTGTTTATATGGTTTCAGGTGTAGGGTCCACTAGGAGACCAGTAGGATTGAGTGTTTTACTTTACAAGACATTTAACAACCGACTAATGCTAAGGAATTTGATCTTTTAAGTTTTACAATTTTTTTATTATACGTGTGGCATTATGCAATCATAATTGTTAATGATAATCATGATCTATTTAAAATGATCGAAGATAACCCTTATTACCTTCGTTATTGTTCGAACAATTGCTGAATTATGTTTGCACAAAAAATAGATTCAAACACGGAAACAAATGTTATGGCTGAGTCGCGGACTAGGTCGCTCTCTTTAAGACGTTTCGCGACTCAAGCAGTTCATCATTTTCGCGGCGTCCCCAGAATAAAACAACCGACTTCAATCTCTTACACAATCACTCTTGCACGGTGAGAGGATGTAAAACTTCTACACTTCATTCTTGCTCAGAATCACACTTGTAGAAAACACATGATAATCACACACTTGTTTTCCTTCTAAAATCATTTTCTTTTCACAACTCAAAAATATAAGAAGAAAAAAACTCTTCTCATTTTAATGATTTTTTTTTAGTTAAAGAAGGTTATATTGAAAAGAATAAAAATATGTACAGAGACCTGGAACAACCTACACATAAGTTACATGTGAAGGAAAGTGTCTCAGTGAAAAAAAATTTGGTATGCATCATAACCCCTAAAAACATCACTATCCAAAAGCCAAAGCACAATGGTTTGCTTGACATTCATTATCAGTTCTTTAACATCCTTTTCCCTTCCCCCAAAAGCCCTCTTACTCCTTTCCTTCCAAAGATGCCACGTTACAACATATATTACCTTCTACCAGATCACTTTACACCTTCCAAAAAGGTTATTTATTCTCCAAGATTCGAAAAAACCTTTTACAGTGTTAGGAGCAACCCAAGACACCTTAAAAGCTAGAAGAAAGTAAGACCAAACATCATAAGCATAAGAACAACCAACAGATGACCAGATGTTTCATTCTCCTTTTTGCACATCACACACACTTCACTTCGGACCTATACACCCCTCCTGCTTAACATATTAAAAGTTGGTAAAGAGTCATGAAAATTGGCCCAAAGCATGAAGCTCATCATAGGTAGAATGTTCTTCTTCCATAAAAATTTATGAAACTCCTATCTTTCTTCATTATCCAACTGCAACTCATAACATTTCTTTACAGAGAACCCATCCGTAAATTCAATCACATCCTCAGCTTCATTTAAACTATGGATAGGTCCCAGCTCATTACATAGCATGTCTCACTCCAGCTGCTCATCAAAATACCATCTTCTTCTAGTCTTGCACTGTAACCCTCCATCCACATCATCTCTACCACTGTAGCTTGTTTATTGTTGCACACTTTATAAAACGCAGGAAATCTTTCCTTCAATGGTCCATTAGAAGTTCATTTATCTAGCCAAAATCTTATGGACTTACCATTATTTAACCTAAACACCATATACTTCTGTAAAAAAAAAGAAAAAAAAGAATCAATAATGATTTTCCACATACTTCTGCTAATAGTTGTTGCATCATTAGTTGGCATGTACACCTCCTCATTGTTCTTGAGCTTCTGTTGAACCACTTTTCTCCACGAGGCTTTCTTTTTTTTGAATACCTCCAAACGCATTTATCCCTAAGAGCCTTACTTGTGACTCTCAAATTCTTCTTTACACCCAAACCTCCCTTGTTTTGTGGCTTGCAAATTTTCAACCAAGAGACCCAACACATTTTTCTCCTATTATTATTTGAGTTCCACATAAATTCCTCATCAACCTCATAAGCTTCTGTTCCACACTTGCAGGCATTTTGATCAAAGACAAAAAAATTAAAAGGCATGCTTGATAAACATCTTTTAATAAGCACCAATCTCCCAACTTTGTTTAGAAATTTGTTCTTCCAATTATCCAATTTCACCTCCATTCTTTGAATGACTTCATCCCACACAGAAGCACGTCTTGCAGTTGCCCCAACAGGTAACCCTAAGTACTTGAAAGGAAATTTCTTAACCTTACACCCCAACTCCATAGCTAAGGTTTCCACATTCCCGTCAGCACCCACACTAACCATGGAACTCTTTTCTAAGTTCAACCTCATGTCAGTCAACATCTCAAAAGTAATGAGTATAAGGAGCAATCTTTTTACCTCCTCTGGATTTGAATCAACAAGAATTAATGTGTCATCTGCAAATTGTAGATGAGACATCATGATACCATTTTCAACCACTTAAAAACTATGTAGTTGCCCCCTAGATACAACATCATTATGAGCTTTGACAACACCTCCACCACCAACAGAAATAGAAATGAAGACAAATAATCTCCATGTATCAACCCCTTTGAAGGCTTAAACTTTTCAATAGAACTACCATTCACCAGAACTGAAATATTTGAAGAAGATATGCACCACTTCATCCATGAAATCCATTTCCTCCCAAATTCATGTTTCTCAAGGATCATCAACAAAGACTTCCACTTCACATGATCAAAAGCTTTCTCCATATCTATTTTACAAAGAACACCATGAATCTTACTCTTAAGCCAACTATCAATGCACTCACCTACAATCAAAACACCATCTAAGATTTGCTTCTCCTTTATAAATGCACTTTGGCAGTCATAAACCAAGTTATGCATCACCTTCTAATCTATTTGCCAAAACTTTAGACAAGATTTAATAAGCACTGCCAAGCAAGATCAGAGGCCTATAATCCTTTGGTGGACATGAATCCTCTTTATTAGGTATTAAAGTAATGAAAGAACAATTCAGTCTCCAGTTCCAAGTACCATTTCTGCTGAATTCCTCCATCAAACCCATGAAATCTTCCTTGATAATCTGCTAATAGTGCCTGTAAAACTCCATAGAGAAGCCATCTGGCCCTGAAGATTTATTATCTCCAAAATGTTTAATTACTTCATACACCTCTGACTCAGTAGATTTTTACATAGAAACTGAGTATCCTAGTGATTTCCCTTCTCTACAAGCGGGATCAGATGTACTTTTAAGTATAGATAAGGGATATCCCCACACTTAAACTACACGAGAGACCGTAGTAGATATGGATTTCCCTAAAATTATGGATATCTAAGGGAAATGGCATACCATTATGCTTGGCATTACTAGATTAGAAAAAGGGTTGGCCCCGGTCCCTCCCGAGTCTCGACGGGTAGTGAATCTGGTGATCATCTTTTTTTACCGTTAGTGATCAGCTTTTTTACTACTGTTAATGTAATAAAGGACAAGAGATAACAGGGAATCAGTGATACTTTCACTCAATAAGCTAAATGCATCACGTTTATGTGCCCAATCCTACATACCACCTTGTGTATACGAGATAATTTGGCTTCACTAATACAATATAGGTAGTGAAGAATTCGGTACCTATGTTGTTCGTATATAGGTTGATAAAGAATTTGGTGTCGATGAATTTGGAACTTAGGTTATTAGTATCAGCATCAACAACTTTTCCAATTTATTAACAGTGATAATGGACATACAGTGGTACATCACACTTGAAACCCATGCCTAATTCAGGGTGTTTTTGCAAATTACAAACCGATCCATAAGGTGACATAAATTTGCATGTGAAATAGCAATCTCAAAAAGCCATGAATAAGACAATGAAATAGAAATTTCGAAAATCCTTATCCTACTAATTTTTTTAATGATAAAAATATCATTGATTAGTGATAATAGAATTGATTAATGACACAACCCAAAGATTAGTGATTACATTAGCTTAATGATTTGATTTATATTTTAAAAATTATTTTTATTTTTATTTCGAGGAGATATAAAATATTTGAAAACCGTAAAAGAATATGAGGAAATATACGCTCAAAATAGTCAGGAACACCTTTAGTTAAACTCTCATTACAATTGTGTTGCCTCCAATTGTTTGACGGGAAAATTTTTTTTGATTTTCTTCCGGAAATTACGACTGGGAAATCATGATATCCTAGTCGTAACACAAGTATATAGTTGGTAACCAATACATATCAGCCTTAAACGACAACCTATGGTTGGGAAGTAAATAAATTCCAACGGTAGGTGAAACCTACATACTATTGGGAAATAAAGAACTTCTAGTCATAATATTGTTCTGAACATCCTTTGCCTACATTTACGCCTAGGTTTATAAGTTTTAAAAAGAAAAATTTGTAGTTGTAGTTGACTATTTAGTTTGAAATCGTAGAGTTTGGACGTACATACACCCCAACTTGAAATGCAATTATCATTTCATTCATTAAGTCACATTACAACCCATTAAATACTTATTTAACCTGAAGTACAATTTTTTTCTAATATCCCCTACAATTTATTAAAAAGTCGTTGGTGACACAAAATGAGTTTGTAGGTGCAATTTGAACCTCTTCTCAATTCCTTTCTAGTTTGAGCTAAGACTTCTAACATCAGTTTCACCTCTAAGTCGAAGTTGGTTGCAAGTACGAATTGTAAAGCCATATATTGTTCGATTTCTCTACTTATATCTCCAAATAAAAAAATCAACACCATCAAGGTTAGTAGTGTTACTGTTATCACTACAAAAGTTTTCATAAATCTTTTTCCAATAATTAACATTCACTAAACCACGTTTTTTCGTTATTATCCCCTATGTAGATAACATAGTACACAATTTTAGTAAGTAGATAAGTCTTCGTTCAAAGTTAAGTTAAGTTTATCCATTTTTAAATATATTACATTTATGAAGATCGTAAGAGTTTTGCGGGGAGATTATGGATCTAGAAGAGTGGGTATACATGGTGGACTTATTCTTTATATAAATAAGATATGTAACGGATCTATTCTTCAAATAACTAGCCAATAAGATGTTCTTTATTTAACAATTAGGGTTTCGAGTTTTAGATTACTTTTTCTTTCGGTGTGTTTCTATATGTGGATTCTGTTCGAATAACTCTACACTTAGCACTTCTTTTGAATCTTCATATAATTCTGTTAAAATCTGGTATATAATCAAATTTCAATTATCAATTTTGACCTAGATATTTCTACCTGAATGCCTACTAGAGACCTCAAACTGAAATTATTAGGGACTTGTCACTGATAAAATTGTTTTAGGAAAAATGATATTTTCACTTTTCATATTTGCCCATAATAAGACCGAATTGAAAAGGTGAAAACGCCACTTTTCCTGAAACTTAAGTTTTGATGGTGGATTTTAGTTCAGAGCTAAAATTGTGAAACCAAATTTATGCACTGACATCCTGCAAAGGATAAAGCCACTGATAAAATGATGAATACTTCTTCACTTCGCTAATTTACCTAGAATGGAGCACGTAGCAACAAATCCCATATACCATATGAATTTATAGCATTATCAATTAATGCATGACCAGCCTTGTATTTCCTGTGTTTTTCCCGCAGAACTCTCATTATTAGTGCGACATGACGACTGAGTGTTACTCTCAGCAGAGTAACACGAATCTCCAAGTAACACGAATCTCCAAGTATTAATAGTGAGGCATGCATGAAATACGCGTACATGCTACATCTCTCGGTGTGTTATACTAACCCGATTGAGCATATTTGAATCTGAACTATCCATATCAGTCTCAGAAACAATCATGACCACGCAAGTTGGCCGCACGATTTAACCAGCCTAGACGATCCTCAGCAGGAGCAGGCTACTACATTAATGACCACCAGCGGGCCCACTTATGCCCTGGTCGGTCGAATACCTACCATGCTTCCAAAAATACCATCGAACACCAGCTTGAAGTTGGATGTCCAGACTGGTATGGAGCATCTTGGAGGAATCGTACAAACAAAGGCCGCATATGGAAGTCTCAAATTCATCACGTCCGTCCAACTTCACCGGCGTGGTTGAACGGCGTGGATCAGCCCAAAGCCGGTCGAACAAGCGCCGAGGTGTACACCGGCGGACCTTCTTCCTACCTGCATGACCGACTCTTCCTTAACCTGATCAGATTGCAATATACGGTTGTCCGAAGTTGTGTCAGCGTGAAGAATTGAGGATCGCAGGAAATTTCACTAAAGGTCCAAAATTGATCACGACCATCCAATTTCACCGGCATGATTGGATAGCTTAGATCGGACCCATAGCCACCAGGCAGGTATTGGCAGGTTCACCACCGACCCAACGTGGGCCCCACATGGTAGGCCTCCCCAAAAGAGAAGCGTGGCTTGCCAATTCGTCCAACCAAAGCAGCGTGGACGTGAAACCCTAATTAGGGTTTGCGGCACATCACATGTGTCGCAAATCAGTCTCAACCATCCATCTTCGCAGGTATAGACGGAGGGTGTAGATGTAGATTCAAAGGGCCCATAGCATGTCAACACAATCACCGTGGGCCCGCATACATACATGACTAATTGGTCAAGACCAACTATGGTTGGTCGTCTCGATTTGTGCACCCAAACTAGGCATGGACGCGCGTTTTCAATAGCAAATCGATCTCGACCACTCAATTTTGTCGGAAAAATTGAGTGGCTTAGATCACATCTTCACGGGACAGTGAGGTACGGACGTGTACACTGGCCTGCCGACTGCATGCCTAAATGATCGGCCAAGACCGACCATGGTTGGTTGTCTCGAAACGCGCGCCCGAAGTAGGCACGACGTGCGGTCTTCAATTCCTTTGCGGCATGGGATTTATGTCGCAAATCGATCTCAACCACTCCTCTTTGCCAGACAAATTGAGTGGCTTAGATCGCATCTCCATGGGACAGTGAGGTACAGACACCTACACCAGCATGCCGTCTACATGCATACCCAATCGTCCCTGCCAAAAACGTGTCTCATGCTTGGATTCGACCAAGCTAAAGGTTGGTGTTCGAGCACCTCTTAAACCTTAATCCGACGGTCGCATATGTGGGTCGCAAGCCATCTCGTTCGTCCAACTTCACCAGCCTGGACGGACAGCTTAAGACAGGAGTTAGGCGACCTGTGAGGTATCACCACGATCACCGTCCACCACTCTTCCACACAGAGTGATCAGCCCATTCAGGGCTTACCTGTACGACCTTCAAACGATCACTCGAACGTGATGCTATTTTCTGCGACTTACTCCGTTAAGCCTTAAAACAGCGATGCTTCATACGCGCTGAATATATTCGATGCATTACATACATAGGATGCACACGATATTTCACAAATATCGACTTCCTAAATAACTTAGTTATTTAATCTAGCATCACATGATGCTTTCTGTGGGTCCCACGATCCACACTCGAGACATTAATCATGTCACAAACTGGGGGATACATACTGGGGTATTGGTCTGGCGGTTTACAGTGTGCAGCGCACAACGCGCCATCACAAGAACGTGTTAGGAAGACATGGACGGTTAGTGATGATGGGAAAAGTGGGCAAGACTGATCGTGTGACACTAACACACGCAACTCCACTACTCCATCACTTCACTTTCTCCACTTCCCACGAGAGACGTGGGTAAGGCACAATGACTTGTATAAATAGGTTCTCCTCCCTATTTTCAGAAGAAGACAACAGAAACCAAGTGTTGATACAACCATATCCAAACACCAGAACTGATAGCTTACATTATGCAAGCCAGTTCAGCTTTCTGATACAAGTCATACACATCCAACACCTTCACAATCTCAACACCTTCTTCGCTTCCCTCTCTAAGATCAACCCCATCTCCTTCACTTTGTGACCGAAGCAAGTCTGGAACGGCCATTTCTTGGTTTAGGCCAGAGTTTTACAGATTGATTTCTCGAATCACAAGCACTCCCGTGCAGTGCATTTGTTTAGGGTTTAGATTCATTTCTCATCCACATACCCCAAATTACCAAAACCAGCAGAAATAGTTTTCACCCAAGCAACCGGCATGCGGCAGGTCCCACTTGATCAGGCACAACCAACCCCAGATTGGTCGAAGCAGGCACAGCCGTCCCCAAGCAAAGCAGGCACGCGGCGGGTCCCACTTAATCAGGCACAGCCAGCCCCAGATTGGTCGAAGCAGGCACAACCGTCCCCAAGCAAAGCCGACATGCGGCGGGTCCCGCTTGATCAGGCACAGCCAGCCCAGATTGGTCGAAGCAGGAACAGCCGGCCCCAAGCAAAGCAGGCACGCGGCGGGTCCCACGTTCGAGCAAGGCAGACATAACAAGCACACATTCGAGCAAGGCAGTCATAACAAGCCCACGTTCGAGCAAGCAGGCGCACGATGAGTCCCACGATCGAGTGAAGCAGGCGCAACAGTCCGTTGAGCAGGCACATCAGCCCCACGCTCGAGCGGAGCAATCAAGAAGCAGGCTATCGACCGAAGCAGGCATAGCAAGGTCGATCGAAGCAGGCAAGACCTACATCATGCTAGGGGAACGCTCTCCTGGACGCCTCTTGAACGTGACATGCTCCAAGGACAGGACGACTCGTCTCTCCTGGTAACATCTAACTTTGTCTCATAAGTTTTATCTGTATATATATATCACCATCTAATGCCTACCCCACAGTAGTGTAACCATTATGTGCTAGGCAGGGGACTTAATGTTGATGGTGGATTTTAGTTCAGGGATAAAATTGTGAAACCAAATTTATGCGCTGACATCTGCAAAGGATAAAACCACTGATAAAATGATGAATACTTATTCACTCCGCTAATTTACCTAGAATGGAGTATGTAGCAACAAATCCCATATACCCTAAATTTATAGCATTATCAATTAATGCATGACCATCCTTGTATTTCCTGTGTTGTTCCCGCAGAACTCTCATTATTAGTGCGACATGACGACTGAGTGTTACTCTCAGCAGAGTAACACGAATCTCCAAGTATTAATAGTGAGGCATGCACGAAATACGCGTACATGCTACATCTCTCGGTGTGTTATACTAACCCGATTGAGCATATTTGAATCTGAACTGTCCATATCAGTCTCAGAAACAATCATGACCACGCAAGTTGGCCGCACGATTTAACCAGCCTAGATCCTCAGCAGGAGCAGGCTACTACATTAATGACCACCAGCGGGCCCACTTATGCCCTGGTCGGTCGAATACCTACCATGCCTCCCAAACTACCACCGAACACCAGCTGAAGTTGGATGTCCAGACTGGTATGGAGCATCTTGGAGGAATCGTACAAACAAAGGCCGCCTATGGAAGTCTCAAGTTCATCACGTCCGTCCAACTTCACCCGTGTTGGAACGGCGTGGATCAGCCCAAAGCCGGTCGAACAAGCGTCGTGGTGTACACCGGCGGACCTTCTTCCTACCTGCATGACCGACTCTTCCTTAACCTGACCAGATTGCAATATACGATTGTCCGAAGTTGTGTCAGCGTGAAGAATTGAGGGTCGCAGGAAATTCCACTAAAGGTCCCAAATTGATCACGACCATCCAATTTCACCGGCATGATTGGATGGCTTAGATCGGACCCATAGCCACCAGGCAGGTATTGGCGCGTTCACCACCGGCCCAACGTGGGCCCCACATGGTCGGCCTCCCCAAAGGAGAAGCGTGGCTTGCCAATTCTCCAGCCAAAGCAACGTGGACGTGAAACCCTAATTAGGGTTTGCGGCACATCACATGTGTCGCAAATCAGTCTCAACCATCCATCTTCGCAGGTAAGACGGAGGGTGTGATGTAGATTCAAAGGGCCCAGAGCATGTCAACACAATCACCGTGGGCCCGCCTACATACATGACTAATCGGTCAAGACCAACTATGGTCGTCTCGATTTGTGCGCCCAAACTAGGCATGGCCGCGCGTTTTCAATAGCAAATCGATCTCGACCACTCAACTTTGCCGGACAAATTGAGTGCTTAGATCACATCTTCACGGGACAGTGAGGTACGGATGTACACTGGCCTGCCGACTGCACGCCTGACTGATCGGCCAAGACCGACCATGGTTGGTCGTCTCGAAACGCGCCCCGAAGTAGGCACGACGTGCGGTCTTCAATTCCTTTGCGGCATGGGATTTCTGTCGCAAATCGATCTCAACCACTCCTCTTTGCCAGACAAATTGAGTGGCTTAGATCGCATCTCCATGGGACAGTGAGGTACAGACACCTACACCAGCATGCCGTCTACATGCATGCCCAATCGGCCCTGCCAAAAACGTGTCCCATGCTTGGATTCGACCAAGCTAAAGTTGGTGTTCGAGCACCTCCTAAACCCTAATCCGACGGTCGCAGATGTGGGTCGCAAGCCATCTCGTCCGTCCAACTTCACCAGCCTGGACGGACAACCTAAGACAGGAGTTAGGCGACCAGTGAGGTATCACCACGATCACCGTCCACCACTCTTCCACACAGAGTGATCGGCCAAGTCAGACTTACCTGTACAACCTCCAAACGATCACTCGAAGATGGTGGACGTGATGCTTAATTTCGACTTACTCCGTTAAGCCTTAAAACAGCGATGCTTCATACACGCTGAATATATTCGATGCATTACACATAAATGCACACGATATTCACAAATATCGACTTCCTAAATAACTTAGTTATCACATGCTGCAATCTGTGGGTCCCACGATCCACACTCGAGACATTAATCATGTCACAAACTGGGGGATACATACTGGGGTATTGGTCTGGCGGTTTACAGCGTGCAGCGCACAACGCGCCATCACAAGAACGTGTCAGGAAGACATGGACGGTTAGTGATGATGGGAAAGTGGGCAAGACTGATCGTGTGACACTAACACACGCAACTCCACTACTCCATCACTCCACTTTCTCCACTTCCCAGAGACGTGGGTTAGGCTCAATGACTTGTATAAATAGGTTCTCCTCCCTATTTCCAGAAGAAGACAACAGAAACCAAGTGTTGATACAACCGTATCCAAACACCAGAACTGATAGCTTACATTCTGCAAGCCAGTTCATCTTTCTGATACAAGTCATACACAGCCAACACCTCACAATCTCAACACCTTCTTCGCTTCCCTCCCTAAGATCAACCCCATCTCCTTCACTTTGTGACCGAAGCAAGTCTGGAACGGCCATTTCTTGGTTTAGGCCAGAGTTGTACAGATTGATTTTCGAATCACAAGCACTCCCGTGCAGTGCATTTGTTTAGGGTTTAGATTCATTTCTCATCCACACACCCACATTACCAAAACCGCAGAAAAGTTTTCACCCATAAACAATTGGCGACCACAGTGGGAGGTTAATCTCTCGGTCGTAAAGTCAATTTCTTCAAAATCCGATTCAACTTTATCAATTTCGAAAAGGGTAGATCTTAGGACCAATTCAATCATCAATCCATTTCAAGATGGTAGAACTCAGGTCTGGATCAACAATCAATTCTGATGGATCTAGTGTGGATAACACTCTCGGTATTGATGTACCTGTCAGTGGAGCTACTGTGGTCAATACATCTCTTGGAGCCGTCACTTCTACCACCAACGCCAGCGGAGCAGGAGATGTTCCAGTAAGTGTAACGCCTCCCATCACCAGAGCCAGAGCAGCCGCGAATACCGACATCTCCTCAAGTGTAACGTCTCCGGTGGTCACCAGAACAATAGATTCCACTTCTTCGTCAGGACGAGGAGCCGGAGGGACGAGAGGAGGACCATCTCCCATTACCATCACAGACTTGATGGAGAGGCAGGAAGTTCTTGCTAAGACTCAAACGGATATGGCTACAACTCAGAAAGAGGTACTCACTTTTCTTAAAACATTAACTGATCGATTGCCACAAGAGCCGCGACAGCCCCTGGAGCCAACAAGGAACGCATTCAACGCACCCGGAGAAGGTACTTCAGCGGCGCGGGCCTACATGGACCTGATCAAAGAAGCAACATCAGATATGAGCGGTCCTGTCATGGAGACTCCTACACCGGGGACTGATCCTCACAACGATCCTCCTCAAGTCAATAGTTTCACTATGAACCAGAGGCCGGATCAGGAAGCAGTTTCTCTAGGAAAGTTTATGCGAACTTTTACACCTCTCGAAGAATCAGCGGGCGGAGACGTTTTGCTGCAATCAACCAGAGGAAGGTCACAACCGTGCCCTACATGTCACCGCACGCATCAAGGATTCAGAGTTCAAGAGGGCCTTTATCGACACAGGAGCGTCTTCGAATGTGATTACTCTCAAGACTCTCAGGACATCCAAGGTTCGCCAAGGAAAGGTCGTACGGAAGCCTACTACAACGACGAGCCACGAGAGGAAGTACCGGATGCTCCACGACAGCTGCAGGACGGTACCAATTCCACAACTGATGAGCTCGAAGTGGTCAACATCGGGGATGAGGAATATCCTAGGCCTATCTCCATCAGTTCGACCTTGTCTGCGGAGGAACACACGATACTTGTGCAACTTCTCAAGGAATACCAGGACATATTTTCCTGGACGTATGAAGAAATGCCAGATTTAGATTGGTCACCCATCATCTACATGTCATACCCGGATCCAAGCCGGTTGCAGTTCAGACACGAGGAAAATGGACAGATCAGGTGCTGCATGGATTTCAGAGACTTGAACAGATGCCGCCCCAAAACGATTCTCCTCTACCTAACATCGACATGTTAGCAGATGCAACCAGCGGACACGGCATGTTCTCCTCCATGGATGGATGTAGCGGCTACAACCAGATAAGGATATACGAGCATGACGAAAGTAAGATAGCTTTTCGAACTCCTCTCGAAATTTTTATTATACTGTACTGCCATTTGGTTTAAAGAATGCGTGCAACGTATCAACGCTCTATGACGACAATCTTCCACTGAGCCGATACCTCAAGAGAGCCGCCTCAAGAAGATAACGATGTCCACGCGTCATGTCGAGCAAAATCCGGGCGAGTCACTCTATCAGACGATGGTGCATGTCTATCGTGCTATGTTGGAGAATCTGCGCTTTTGGTCATCCTCTGGACTTCGTGAAGCTGTTGAACGCTCATCTACAACAGCATCTTCCCTGCTAGAAAGAACCAGTTTCGCTGAAGCAGCAAGAGGAAAGCCACCGAGATACAACATCCTGCGCGTCCAAAATTGCCAACTTCAACTCTAGTACCACATGCACGACTGCCGCAATAATGAAACAACGTCCAAGATATTCCATATCTGGATCGACGGTAACTACATCAATGAGAGACGCTTTCAGAATTTGTCTCCGTGGAAAAAGTAGTTCTGTTACCAAAGGAGATTGCACCTGGGACTTAAGAGGGTGCCAAGTTCGTACAAGTTGCCACCACGCCTCTCCCTGCCAGTCTCTTCTGATCACAGCTTGCCAAGAACTGTTGTTGCTTGTCGATTGATACCATCCAGAGCTTCACCATATCAACGACCATTACGTACAAAAGACCCATCGGGCATACAAGATAGAACCATGTAAACCACGCTTGGGGACTGAGGCTCAGCACGAAGTTCCTTCACCGTCAGTCAAGGACTTCTTCAACACGAGAGAGATGGTCAATCAAGAAGCATGGAATTCACAAAAGTAAATCAAACTGAAGAGGAAGCCACTTCAACGCTCCCTCCAGCAGAAGCTGCTTCAATGGTCTATTCAAGAGCCGCCTCAACGCTCTCTCCGGGACCCACGTTCGCTTCAGAATCCTGCTTCAATGCTCTCTCCAGGAGCCACCTCCACATTTGCTTCAGAAGCTGCTTCAATGGTCTATTCAAGAGCCGCCTCAACGCTCTCTCCGGGACCCACGTTCGCTTCAATCCTGCTTCAACACTCTCCAGGAGCCGGTTCAACGTTCGCACCAGAAGCCACTTTAACATCCTCTCGAGTGTTTCAACACGCAAGCTACATCAATAATCTGCGCTTTGGTCAAGTTATCTTTGATGTACTCATTGCTCAACATACGTCTCATCCATCCTTCATAAGGGCCCAGCGGAGCATGACAAACCTTGAAGTCGATAGGAGAAGGGTTATCTTGTGGAACGGATATTTTCAGATAGTTGAAAGGGCGCGGTGAACAACATCATCTATGTTCGGCATATCTTTGAAGCTGTCAACACTCCCTGACTTGGCATCAACATTATCCCCAGAAGACATCTTAGCAGGACCCCTTTTGTTCATCCTACAATAAAATAAAAGCGGGGAGTCAGTACTTGTATGAAAACGCATGGGATGTGTAGTCACGCACGACAGACATACATTCACGTTAAAATACACCAGGCTGGGCAAAGCAAACAAGGCTGGTATTGGGCCACGTCAGCAAACGAGGCCGGTGTTAGTCAAGTCCGCAAAGCCGGTGTTGGTCGAGATCGCAAGGCTAATATCCCGTCACGCAAGCAAGACTGATATCACGTCACAAGTAGGACGGTATTGGGTCACGTCAGGCCGGTATTGGTCAAGGCTGATCAAGGTCACAAGGCTGGTACTGGTCCACGTCAGCAAACAAGGCTGGTATTGAGCCACGTTAGCAAACAAAGCCGGTGTTGGTCAAGTCCACGAAGCCGGTGTTGATCAAGGTCACAAGGCCGAACGAAACAAGACAGCAAGGCCGGTGTCGATCGAAGCAGCGATGTCCGTCAGCAAGGTCGGGGTTCGTCAAATCAGCAAGGCCGGTGTTGGTCAAGGGGCAAGTCTGGTGTTGGGGTGAGGCAACAGGTATGGTGTTGGTTCGAAGCAGGCACAACCGGCCCAAGCAAAGCCGGCATGCGGCGGTCCCA
The DNA here is from genome assembly GCF_003573695.1 of Papaver somniferum. Lineage (NCBI taxonomy): Eukaryota > Viridiplantae > Streptophyta > Magnoliopsida > Ranunculales > Papaveraceae > Papaver > Papaver somniferum. The sequence continues at coordinate 46,167,594 of NC_039358.1, forward strand.
CTTGATCAGGCACAACCAACCCCAGATTGGTCGAAGCAGGCACAGCCGTCCCCAAGCAAAGCAGGCACGCGGCGGGTCCCACTTGATCAGGCACAGCCAGCCCCAGATTGGTCGAAGCAGGCACAACCGTCCCCAAGCAAAGCCGACATGCGGCGGTCCCGCTTGATCAGGCACAACCAGCCCAGATTGGTCGAAGCAGGACAGCCGGCCCCAAGCAAAGCAGGCACGCGGCGGGTCCCACGTTCGAGCAAGGCAGGCATAACAAGCACGTTCGAGCAAGGCAGGCATAACAAGCCCACGTTCGAGCAAGCAGGCGCATGATGAGTCCCACGATCGAGCGAAGCAGGCGCAACAGTCCGTTGAGCAGGCACATCAGCCCCACGCTCGAGCGGAGCAATCACGAAGCAGGCTCGACCGAAGCAGGCATAGCAAGGTCGATCGAAGCAGGCAAGACCGACATCATGCTAGGGGAACGCTCTCCTGGACGCCTCTTGAACGTGACATGCTCCAAGGACAGGACGACTCGTCTCTCCTGGTAACATCTAACTTTGTCTCATAAGTTTTATCTGTATATATATCACCATCTAATGCCTACCCCACAGTAGTGTAACCATTATGTGCTAGGCAGGGACTTAATGTTGATGGTGGATTTTAGTTCAGGGATAAAATTGTGAAACCAAATTTATGCGCTGACATCCTGCAAAGGATAAACCACTGATAAAATGATGAATACTTATTCACTCGCTAATTTACCTAGAATGGAGTATGTAGCAACAAATCCCATATACCCTAAATTTATAGCATTATCAATACATGACCATCCTTGTATTTCCTGTGTTGTTCCCGCAGAACTCTCATTATTAGTGCGACATGACGACTGAGTGTTACTCTCAGCAGAGTAACACGAATCTCCAAGTATTAATAGTGAGGCATGCACGAAATACGCGTACATGCTACATCTCTCGGTGTGTTATACTAACCCGATTGAGCATATTTGAATCTGAACTGTCCATATCAGTCTCAGAAACAATCATGACCACGCAAGTTGGACGCACGATTTAACTAGCCTAGATGATCCTCAGCAGGAGCAGGCTACTACATTAATGACCACCAGCGGGCCCACTTATGCCCTGGTCGGTCGAATACCTACCATGCCTCCTAAACTACCACCGAACACCAGCTTGAAGTTGGATGTCCAGACTGGTATGGAGCATCTTGGAGGAATCTTACAAACAAAGGCCGCCTATGGAAGTATCAAGTTCATCACGTCCGTCCAACTTCACCGGCGTGGTTGAACGGCGTGGATCAGCCCAAAGCCGGTCGAACAAGCGTCGTGGTGTACACCGGCGGACCTTCTTCCTACCTGCATGACCGACTCTTCCTTAACCTGACTAGATTGCAATATACAATTGTCCGAAGTTGTGTCAGCGTGAAGAATTGAGGGTCGCAGGAAATTCCACTAAAGGTCCCAAATTGATCACGACCATCCAATTTCACCGGCATGATTGGATGGCTTAGATCGGACCCATAGCCACCAGGCAGGTATTGGCGCGTTCACCACCGGCCCAACGTGGGCCCCACATGGTCGGCCTCCCCAAAGGAGAAGCGTGGCTTGCCAATTCTTCCAGCCAAAACAACGTGGACGTGAAACCCTAATTAGGGTTTGCGGCACATCACATGTGTCGCAAATCAGTCTCAACCATCCATCTTCGCAGGTACAGACGGAGGGTGTGGATGTAGATTCAAAGGGCCCATAGCATGTCAACAAAATCACCGTGGGCCCGCCTACATACATGACTAATCGGTCAAGACCAACTATGGTTGGTCGTCTCGATTTGTGCGCCCAAACTAGGCATGGCCGCGCGTTTTCAATAGCAAATCAATCTCGACCACTCAACTTTGCCGGACAAGTTGAGTAGCTTAGATCACATCTTCACGGGACAGTGAGGTACGGATGTGTATACTGGCCTGCCGACTGCACGCCTGACTAATCGGCCAAGACCGACCATGGTTGGTCGTCACGAAACGCGCACCCGAAGTAGGCACGATGTGCGGTCTTCAATTCCTTTGCGGCATGGGATTTCTGTCGCAAATCGATCTCAACCACTCCTCTTTGCCAGACAAATTGAGTGGCTTAGATCGCATATACATGGGACAGTGAGGTACAGACACCTACACCAGCATGCCATCTACATGCATTCCCAATCGGCCCTGCCAAAAACGTGTCCCATGCTTGGATTCGACCAAGCTAAAAGTTGGTGTTCGAGCACCTCCTAAACCCTAATCCGACGGTCGCAGATGTGGGTCGCAAGCCATCTCATCCGTCCAACTTCACCAGCCTGGAAGGACAGCCTAAGACAGGAGTTAGGCGACCAGTGAGGTATCACCATGTTCACCATCCACCACTCTTCCACACAGAGTGATTGGCCCAGTCATGACTTACCTGTACAACCTCCAAACGATCACTCGAAGATGGATGAACGTGATGTTAATTTTCGCGACTTACTCCGTTAAGCCTTAAAATAGCGATGCTTCATACACGCTGAATATATTCGATGCATTACATACATAGAATGCACACGATATTTCACAAATATCGACTTCCTAAATAACTTGCATCACATGCTGCAATCTGTGGGTCCCACGATCCACACTCGAGACATTAATCATGTCACAAACTGGGGGATACATACTGGGGTATTTGTCTGGCGGTTTACAGCGTGCAACGCACAACGCGCCATCACAAGAACGTGTTAGGAAGACATGGACGGTTAGTGATGATGGGAAAAGTGGGCAAGACTGATCGTGTGACACTAACACACGCAACTCCACTACTCCATCACTCCACTTCCTCCACTTCCCACGAGAGACGTGGTTAAGGCACAATGACTTGTATAAATAGGTTCTCCTCCCTATTTCCAGAAGAAGACAACAGAAACCAAGTATTGATACAACCGTATCCAAACACCAGAACTGATAGCTTAAATTCTGCAAGTCAGTTCATCTTTCTGATACAAGTCATACACAGCCAACACCTTCACAATCTCAACACCTTCTTCGCTTCCCTCCCTAAGATCAACCCCATCTCCTTCACTTTGTGACCGAAGCAAGTCTGGAACGGCCATTTCTTGGTTTAGGCCAGAGTTGTACAGATTGATTTCTCGAATCAAAAACACTCCCGTGCAGTGCATTTGTTTATGGTTTAGATTCGTTTCTCATCCACACACCCACATTTACCAAAAACCGCAAAAACAGTTTTCACCCATAAACATTAAGGAACATTATAAGTTCTAAATATAGAGTTTCTAAAATAAATTCCAAAATTACAGAAAAACTAAACCAATGAGGAGGCTTGCCGGAAAAGTGTACATACAGAATATACTGGCGGTGGTGTGAACATCTCAGTCTTTTATTTAAACTACTTCTAATGAAAACTTTTATTTAAACTACTTCTCATGGAAAATTGTAGAGCAATAAAGAACTTTTACTAAAAATAAACCAGACATAGTTAACATCTATTAAAATAAAGAAGGTGCTTATTCAATCTTTATTTGACTAGATTGTACTCCAAGATCTTTCAGTGAGACGAGGCTGTTCATGTGTGCAATTACTTGGTAGGATCTCTTTTCTCGATCTCCACTAACAACTGTGGTGACAATTTTAGTTTTAGGATCATAGCAACACAGATCAAATTTGCCATTTAAGGATAACTAAAATAAAACTTGATTGTTTCTTGTTAAAGAAAAAGGCTCATAAATATCAGTATCGCTCAGGCCTTGCCATGGTATACTAAACTCTTTCCTCCACTTCCAGGGTGTTTCACTTCCGTTGTCATCATTCTTTTTATATGACCACAAGTCTACACTTTCACAAGTGTTTTCATGAATAACATAAAGATAGCCTCCCAATACATTGACACTATAAGAGCATTTCAGATCCCTGGGAACTAAACAAGGTGGTTGTATAGGAGGAACTCGAAACACTTCATCTGCCATATCGAATATCACTAGCCTATTTTCAAAGTCTTCTATAAAGTAAATCACTCCATTTCCCGCCACTCCGGGAAAACTGAACAAGTGGGTGATATTTCCGACGTTTCTCCACTCACCGCCACCACTACCACCAAGTGTATAAACTTGGACGCATCCATGGGTGAACCAGTTGGGTTTCGTAAAATCCAAGGGGTAGTGGATTCGGACAACCTTATACTCGTTTGTTTTAGAAAGGTAGCCAAATCCGCTCCCAATTTGACACTGTCGACCCAGTTTAGGATCTAATGCCCGAAGATTAACGTATTCCCCGGTCATAGGATTGCATATGTAGGTAGGATCATTATGACAATGACTATCAGGTCCTGGTATAGAAATACAGACCAACCCGTTGCACGATCCAACCATGCAAGGTGAGTGGTCTTCGACCATGTCGATTGGAGGATGATTGATTTTAGGAAGTGCCGAGTAAGAAAATTGATCGTTATCCTTATTGAGTTGGTCGTAATCAGCATAATAGAGTTGAACAGAGTTGTTGTCTTTCTTCTCCTCTAACCGCGAAATCGCAATGAGGAGACCTACTTTGAAACGAGAGAGAAGAGCTTGCCATGTTTTGCAAACTAGTTTACAGCTCAAAACTGAATCCGGGTGTACGTGAGACAGAATTTTGTTAGTGATATCCAGGTGAAGACTCTCCATTGATAACCTTAAAAGAATAAATTAGTGCGTCTATGGCTTAAGCTTTCTATCATATTTATAGGTGTACACATAAGCTTACAAAAGGAAACGCGGTATGAAAAGGAAACCTCCTATAGTTAGGAAAGCATTCCAGTTCCATTTGAGGTTTTCTATTTTGGGTTGGGAATCTTAAGATTTCAATTTTACACCAATTATTACACCAAAACATAGCAACAGATGTCAGATAAAATTAAAACAAAACAGCTAGAGAGACAAAGGATTAACTAGCTGTAGGAGGAGCTTCAGACATGCAAGAAACAACAGAATGGGGGATTTGGGAAGATGTCCAGCTTGGACACTATGCTTCACAGCATACGAAGCGAGGTTATGAGCTGCAGCATTAGCTCTTCTCTTCACAAATTTGTAGGTGACTGAGTTCAAAGAGTGAGAAATACTCTTCCATTTCTTCTGTCAAACCGAGCATTCGTCTTGAGTTCTCCATTAAGCACTTTTACTGACAATCACCTTCTATAGTGCAGTTGTTAAACTGCATCTGCTGGGCAAGGTTTAAAGCAAGTAGGGAAGCAGAAGCCTTGGCTTCTTGAGGTTTCGATTGTTGCTGAACATTAGAAGCGACTGCCACAATGCGTCTTTATAATCCCCAGCAACAACTGCAGCAGCAGACTTTCCAAGATGGAATGTCGCATCCGCATTGATCTTTTATAAAGCCTTGCTATTCCTAGAATCCTCAGCATGGATACTTATAGTACTCGAGCTACCTGCCATCTGATAGTATGAAACTAATAAGAAGCATCCTTCAGAATTGAGTGAACCTTCGGTTCTTCCTTAGGAATGAGCGGAATCATGGCAATTGGAGTCTCCATAGAGCCCAAAACAGACATGCACCTTGACAGAAAGTATAATCATTATCTTTCAAGCTTAACCAAAGAGTGAGACAGTTACTTATCTTGACAGACGGACGGGTCACTTAAGAGCTCCGAAAGTGATAGGAGATCCAAGGACAGTAGCTTGGGCAGTTTGGCAGAGTAAAAAAAGGTGATCCACTGATTCTTCTTCTAGACCATGACAGTCAACCGGAATACCATCAATGAATTTTCCCACCTTACTAAGAGTACCCACTCCATTGTGTAATATTCTTCATAAAACATCTTTATATTTGGAACAAGACAATATTAACATTAAGAAAATATCTTGGAGGTTGTAATACACGGCCTTCTACTTGAGTACTGAGAACTAAATGTAACACCAGAAGCACCTACTGTTGGTTCACCATCATAATTGTTGGTTTCACTGCCTGTCCAAATAGAACAGCTTGTTACCCATCACGATAACCGTAAGGTGCCTAAGGTCAAAACAGCATCTTCAGTAAGGGGACACCTACCTCAGTCAAAGCTGCCATCCTTTCTTAAGGCTTCAGTTTTGATTACTCTACGAGTGACCATCTCTGGTAACCGGACAATGCCTTCGTATAGCGTTGCACGGAAACCAGAGTACAAAACTAAATAAATTTCATCATCATTGTACTGAAAGAAATCCGCAAAATAACATAAGACTGAAGTTATCTTCTTCTCATCTAAATAGGAATGTAAGGTGGTTGCTCTTGTTTTCCTACATTAATGCTTAATGCATGAAAGAGACCCAGTGTAAACTAATTCCATGTGGCGAATATTAACAAAAACATTTAGTGATTGTCATTTCAATCTTCTCAGGCTCGCCATCTCCGTCCTTTTCCATTCCTTTGCTCCGTAGAGAATCTACAAGATGAAGGAGGTCTTGAGTACTACACACAACTCAAGGTAAAAAACACAGTCAGTCATAATCATACGTGCACAAGTTACAAGACATACTGTCTATGGAGACAAACGAACATACGCCAAATTAATCATCAGCTGACCTTATATCACATTTCAACCATAGCAAGAGCACATATGTATAAAAAAATAAAAAAGAATGCAAAGCTTACATTTGTCTATCGCAGCGAAGTTCATTTAACCCAGTTATCTTATACTCCATATAAGATGTGTAGTCCTTTATCCTCGGGTTTTTAAAAGCTCGCTTAGCCTACAGGATTCAAGTACCAGAATCACTAATTTTGATATAACAATTATATTAAAACAAGCACACAGTCAGACAGTCTGAGCTTCAAATCCTTACCCTTGCGCAGACAATGTCACCTGGATCCCTCACACATTGGTCATTAACTAAAAAAATCTAAAACCGGTTCCAGCTGTATTATCATTGAAGTAGATACATTTGCAATTGAGATAACAACAACAAGGTGACAACACGAACACAATAATTAGTTTTTGAGGGCATTTATAATAGCTGAAATATAATAACAGCAAACATCCCAGCAGTTACAGATCTTATTGTCCAGGAGAGTCATCTAATACGTCCGGCCAACACCGAATTCAAACAACCAATCTGCAACAGGTAGAAACATAAACAAGCTCAACTACGGGCACTGAGGAAAGATAATAATGTTGATTTAAGATATTCATGCCTCAACTTAATTTTAGTTAGGGAGACCTACTTTGGCATTTATCTTAAGAAGAACGTTTGTAAGGTGATTGTCATTGACTCTTGCAGGTGCCGCACATGGAGTAACAACTCTGTGAGATTTAGAAAAGTAACGGAGGTTGTATCGATGTATTAGATTGTTCAACTAAAACAGATACAAGGACAAATGCTTTTATAGAGAAGCATAACTCGATAAGAAAACGGCAGGAAATATTCTGCTACAGATAACAGGAAAGACTAACAGATAACTAACGACCGACTAGACTAAGAGAAGACCAAGTCAGAAACTGACAGATAGGATATCCAACACCTCCCCTCAAACTTAGCACTGGTGTAGTGCATAAGTTTGGACAGCAACCTGAAAAAGACATCTTTGGCAAGGCCCTTAGTGAACAAGTCTGCAATCTGGTCAAGAGAAGGAATGTACTCCTTCCAGAAAACCAGTAGCCACCAAATCACGAATAATATGATAATCAATCTCAATGTGACGAGTGCGTGCATGACAGATAGGATTTGAAGCAAGACTCCCAGCGCCTAAGTTGTCACAGTAAAGAGTGCAGGGAGTGTTAAGAGGTATATTCAATTCCAGAAACAGATAAGAGATCGACTGAAGACTGAACATCCGTAGCAGCTACTGCCATTGCCTTATACTCGGCTTCAGTACTAGACCTGGAAATGGTCGGCTGTTTCTTTGAAGACCAGGAAACAAGAGTTTGATCCAGAAAAATACAAAATCCAGAAGTGGACCGCCATGTGTCAGGGAAACCAGCCCAATCACTATCACTATACACAGAAATCTGGGAGCAATCACCGCTCTTGATAGATATACCAGACCCTAATGATCCCTTCACATATCGAAGTATCCTCTTAGCTAACTGAAAATGTATATCAGTTGGCTGATGCATAAATGGAGACACATAATTTACGGCATAGCTAATATCTGGACGTGTAAGTGTTAAGTATTGAAGACCACCTACCAAAAACCGATAAGCAGAAGCATCAGAAAGAGGAGTGCCATCACACAGCGATACTCTTCTGCCTTGAGCAACAGGGGTTTTACAAGGTTTACAATCAATCAGTTTATGTCTCTGACGCAAATCCAAGGAATATTTAGTCTGACTCAACAGTAAAGACCGAGAAGAAGGATCATGAACTGCTTCTATCCCTAATAAGTAGCTCAAGGGCCCTAAATCTTTCATTGCAAACTCAGTATAGAGAATGAACAAGGGAATTTAGAACATCATCAGAGGAACCAACCAAGATAATATCGTCAATGTATACTAGAAGAATCATGGTTACCCCTTTGCGCAGATAATAAAACATTCATATACGTTTCGTAAATCCAGACTTAATGGGAAAACTACTAAATCTGTCAGACCAGGCACGAGGAACCTGTTTCAGGCCATAAAGCGACTTCTGCAGATGACATGCACACGAAGGAAATTCACTAGACACAAACCCAGGGGGTTGTTCCATATACACATCCTCATTGAGATATCCATGCAAGAAAGCGTTTGATACGTCAAGCTGTCTAATGGACGAATTATGACTTAAGGCCAAGCTGAGAATACATCTGATGGTAGTAACTTTCACAATAGGACTGAATGTCTCCTCATAGTCGACACCATCAACCTGATGATATCCCTTGACAACTAAGAGTGCCTTATGCCTCTCTATAGTCCCATCGAACTTAAGTTTGGTCTTATAGACCTATTTACATCCTAGGACATTCATACCGGGATGATAAGGAACATGTTTCCAAGTATTATGCTCAAACAATGCTGTATACTCATTTATCATAGATCTAACCCACTTAGGATCCTTGGCAGCTTCTTTAAAAGATTTTGGATCTTTGGGATGATCCAACAAGGATGTAAAGGCCATAGGAACAGGATGTCTAGCATGTAATGTCTGAAAATCTAGACCTAGTTGTTTATGAAGAACCCAAGAATCAGAAGTGATAGGAGCAGCATGTAGGTTATGAGATAAAGCAATATAATCACACTTGTCAGTCTTCATTTAAATTCTCTGTCAGTTTCCATTCTTCAGTCCTTAAATTCTCTCCGCCTTAGCATTAATCACACTTGCCTCCTCTTTATTTCTGATTTGTTCTTTCTGCTGTTGTTTTTGCTGGTAAGTTTTTCTTTGTTTCCAATGTTTCACGCTATGTTGATTTGTAAATTTTCTGCTACTGTTGTCCCTTGTTTGTGATGAAGAACTTCTTTTAATGCTTGCATGCTAGTTTGCCCCTGTTCTTCGTCTTAAATCAAGGAGGCCATTGTTTTGCTTGAGCTTTTCAGGGTAGGGATTTAGGGAGTTTCGAGCATGTATGCTAATTTTAGGGTTTCTGCGTTATCGTGCGTGGATTGCTAATTTTAGGGATTTAGGGAGTTTTGATCTTGTGAAGTCCTTGTGTTTGTTTTTGACTTGTTTATGATTAATCTTTTCGCAGCCATGTCTGACCGTCCGCGGCTTCCTTATCAGACTCCTGGTTCTGGTCTATCGAGATCTCCTCCGCGTAGAGAATCTCACGATGATGTTCGTAGAAATCGAGTTTCTTCTGGGGCGAAGGCCTCATCTTCTAGGGAAGAGGTTCCTTCGACAAATCCTTCTGGGTCTCGAAAAGTTGTCGATCGCGTGGTGTCTCGTCCTCGTGATGATGTTAGGAGTACGCAGGCACCGACTCGTGCTGTCGCTTTTGATGTTCCTCCTCTACGTTCTGTAGTGCCCGAGCATCATCTGTCGCCCCCTCCTATAACTTCTTTTAAAGGGAAGAATACCAAAGGTGGTGTTCCGAGGGCTGATTCTTCAAAAAATCCTTCTTTTAAGAGAAAGGCTTCCGAGGCTTTCATTGGTTCATCCGGTCCCGTCGAGGAGGATGAGGTTGCCCCATTGATACGCAGTGTTTCGGTCAGCAAGAAAAAAGTAACGTTCAAGCATATTGATCTCGAAATATTTAAGGAAAAACATGAGCTTCAAGCCTTCGAGGTTCGTTTCTATGCCCCTGAGGATGATATTACTTATGAGCTTATCTCAAAGTATGAGTTCAATGAATTTCATTTGTTGACTACGGTTGGAGCGTTCGAAGCTGGTCTTATGCTGCCGTTGTACAAGTCAGGTGATTCCTTCTACTATGATGTGCTTGCTAGTCGTGAAGGCTCTTCTACCAATACTCACAGCCGTTCTGTATCGCAACTATCGGGGAATTATCTTCGTGCACTGAAGGAGTGCTATCTGCGGAGTAAAGGGGAGACGACAATGACTTGTTACGTTCCCAATCCCGCGGAGAAGGAATGGTATACTCCTGAGAATTTCAATAACTCCTTTGGTGATTACGTTAATAGTAGGAACCACAAGCCGTGGAGTGTTAGCCTTTGGAATCTCGCTGCTCCTCGGGGCGAAATTCGTTTGTTAAATGAGGTCAGCGATGCCAAGCTGAAGTATGTTCCCGGCACGGAGGGGTCTAGTCAGCGGAAACTTTTTCCGGCACGCGAGAGGATCAAGCGCGACCATGACTATGAGTGGCACGCTACCGTTATCGAAGTTGTTGGTCCTTGGGCGTACGGCTGGATTCCCGGTCCACGCAGTTGGCGTCCTACTGAGAGTAGCAGGCCACGTGAATCTCCTCCTGCTCGTTATGGAGATTTCTGTCCCTGGCGTTTAAACTTCGCAGGTATGAATTTTCCTTATGCCCTTGACGTCGTTGAGGGAGACGAGGAGGAAGGTTTTGGTGCTATACTTCCACCGAGGAGTGCCTCGACTGCCCAGGTATGCGGATTCTAGCTGCGCTTCTCCTTCTTTAGAAATTTAAGTGTTCGGGAAAAATAATTCTTTTTGTGGTGTTGGTTTTCAGGTGTCGAAGAAGAAAAAGATTAAGCCGAAGCAGTCTTCTACCATTGTGATGGGTGAGGCTGAGGCCCATGAAGAAGTTACAGTCCGGTGAACGAAGAGTTTGCTGAGGATGAGGAGATTACAGATGGGGAGGAACGTACTGGTACTTCCCCTATCAATGTCGAAGAAGAGGTCTGTGCGGGTCATGATGGTGATGAAGGGAGAAAAACGCCGTGGTAGCTGATGCGGTGTTATTGGTGATATTTCTGTCCCTGTTGGGATGCCGCGGATACTCTCCCCACCCTTTCTCAAGAGTTTTCTTTTGATCGGATGTATTCCACAGGGGAGTTTTGGATGATGCCCTCGATTTTCCTGAGGACTTCTCTCTACTTTCCCCCAATGATGATTGGGATGTGCTCGGGGTGCTATAAAGACGCTGTGTTCAAGATGGTGGCGCGGAGGAGCATGGTGCGCATGTGGTGCCGACATTTGTGCTGAAGGGGCCGTGTCAGAAAAGGGGAAGTCGGTGATTGATTCGCTGCCTGCGGATCTTCCTCATTCGCCGACATCTGAGGGTGAGGACGCCATAATGGATTGGCTCAAGAAAAGAATCTGCTATTTGTCCCTCATCCCGCCCCTGTTGTTGCTGGTGAAAAGGATTCTGATGCGTATACCCGTCGTATGATGGAAATGTCTTCCAAGGCGCGGGTGTCTGAGGCCTGGGGAAGAAATTTGAGTGTTCCCGAAGCTACCCTTGTGTCGGAGCCTCCTACTTCCGTTGCAGATATGATGGCCATAGCCGACGGGTATCAATATGGCTTTCCTCAGCAGCGTGTCTTGGAGGTAAATTTTCGTACATATTCTTCGTGACGATCAATTCTTCGGTGAAATAATGTTTTCGTCTTGATGTGTAGATGATGAGGAGTGAGCATTGTAACCACGTGCTGTATCAGTTCTTCAAAGCGAAATCTCTGAAGCTCGAGGCTAAGCTTCGTCACAGAGAAAAGGAATTATCTGCGGCTGAGGTGGAAATAGAAGAGCTGAAGAAAAGCCTCAAGGAGAAAGAAAAGCTGGGTGAAGCGGAGGCCGGTCTTCGTTCAGAGCTTGCTGTTCGCGCTGAGTTAGAGCAAACTCGCGGCCAAGTTTCAGCTTTCACAGGTTTGGTTCTTTTTCTCTTTTTCCCTCGCAGTGTGTCGTCATTCCTCTATTCTTAGTTGTTCTGTCTGAGTCTCCCCACCCTATCTCCAGTGGGTGGCTCCCCGAGCTGATATGGCTTCGAAACGAAAGGGCACGGCAGAAATCTCGTATTAAAGACTTGTTGAGAAAATTAAAAGTGAAGCCAAAAATGGGATGCTCGGGCTGAGGTATGGCGCGCAAGGCATGTTCAGATGGTGACATGCAAAATCTGTATAACCATGACCGTGCTTTATTAATGGTACACTGCTGTGGACACGTGATATCTGCGGGAATCCCGTGAGCGTACTTCTTGTTGGAGTCTAGGATACAACTTCTGGAAGAGGAATTACAAAAGGCTCGATCCCTCCCTTTTCCAGGAGTTAAGGATAGTGCTGTGTCTTCCAGAGAAAGGGACAATGCCCGTGCCGAAGCCGTGCTCTAAGCAAGGCCCTTGCCGCGTCCCGCGCTGAAGTAGCTCGTCAGGCTGAGTCTGAGAGAATCTTGAAGTGTGTATGTACAGATTGAGCAAGGGGGTATCAGAATAAACAAAGAAGTCGACCACCTTCGTCACATGGATTCGATGAAGCAGGTAGAATTAGATGCCAGTCAATTTACTCTCACCAACCTTCAACTAGATTATAAGAAATTATCCGCGGAATATGCATCTTGATGAAGCGCGAGATGCGGTTGTTAATGAGTATGAAGAAGCTTCGGCTTGTGTCGAAGGTATAACCCTATTCCATCGAGTGTGATTGTGTTTTTCTGTGCTAACTCCCTGGTGTTGTCTTTTTCAGAGCTCGAGGGACAACTTCGCGTTGCAAATGAAAAACTTGAAAAGGCTCAATCTTCCTTAGCGCAGCAGGAAGAACAGACCAATCATTTCAAGAGTTTGGCGGCAACCCGCGAGGAGGCCGTTGGTGCTGCTTCTAAAGAAGTGAATCGTCTATCTTCATTGTTATCCCAAGCCCAACAGCGGACGACAGTTATTAAGCACAAGGCTCGGTGTCAATTGGCTGAGGAGACGAACAAGATGCTAGAGAAGATAGAACTTGGCCTAAAGAACGAGCATGGTCTTGTGAAGAACTATCCGCGTCGTCCAGTTCCTGCTGCCTTGCCTGGCTCCTCGGGACCCTCATCTGGTGGGAGCGTCCCTTCAAGTCTTCGGAACAATCCTGCTGATGGGGCGGCATCATCTAGGTAGAGACCGCAGCATTTTGTAGAGACCGCGGCATCATTATCCTTCCACTTTTTGTAATCATGTAAAAGAATATTTTTGCTAGTATCATGTAAAAGGAATATTTTTTGATGTGTATTCTTCCTTGAATTGGCCTTCCACTTTTTGTAATCATCCTTTATGAAATGGATCCTTTTCTTGATATACCTGCAATGTTGGTTTGTTTTTATTTTAAGCATTGTGATGAAAGACTCTAAAAATAAAAAGGATTTTAAGTGTTTGGGTGCGATCCCGAAGGGAGGTACCTTCGTGATCGGCTTGAGACCTGTCACCCCGCTGGCGAACCCTTGGCCAGAGGATTCCCAGACGGTGGGGGCCGAGGCAACGTTCTAGGATATGGGGTTAAAATTTACATACACCCATTCCGTCGACCCGTTGCCTTAAGATTGGTTGGGTATCTCTTTCTGCTGGGTGCCTTCCCCCTGGTCTTACACTTATGGACACTGACGGGGGAGCCCTGAGAGATTGTAGATTAACTACTTTCCCCAATATTGTCGATAGGTTTAGTTACTTGATATAGAAAGCTTGTTTGATTGATAGGTTGAGGCCTGCAATTCCTCGTCCAGAGATAGAAACATGTGAGTGGTCACGCTCCCTTCTTCTTCTGGTACCCTTCACGCAGTTGCAAGGCTGCGTTGCCCCTATGGGAAGTATGGTTTGAGCCACTTAGCATTCCAAGGATGTCGGAGGACTTCGCCTTTCAGATTACGAAGGTAGTAGGAACCGCTTCCCGCAATATCGTGTATTATAAAAGGTCCTCCCCACGTAGGTGCTAACTTTCCCCATCTCTTCTCTCGTTGATACTGTGGGATTGTTCTCAACACATACTGCCCTCTACAAAATTCCGAAGCTTTACCTTTTTGTTGTACTCCCTTGCAAGTCTTCGTTGGTAATTTTCCATCTTCTAATGCTGCTTCCCTTCTTCTTCTAGGTCGTCCAATCTCTCACATCATCATGTCTGTGAGATTTTTCTCCCACGCTTCGGTCTTTGTGGTTGGCATGAGTATCTCTGTAGGGATGACTGCTTCAGCTCCATAAGTGAGAAGAAACGGGGATTCCCCGTGGCAGATCTTCGCGTTGTCCTGTATGCCCATAACACATTGTGCACTGTTCACACCATCCCCTTATGTTCGTCTAATTGTTTTTTGAGATAAGGGCGAGGGTCTTGTTGGGCTTCCGCTTGTCCGTTGCTTTGAGGGTATATGGGTGGATTTGTTCTTCTTATTTTGAAAGTATCGAAGAGCATGTCTATGTTTTTCCCTGTAATTGCTTACCATTATCGGATACGATTTCTGCTGGTATGCCGAACCTGCAATGATGTTCTGGAATATGAAAGTAAACACATCCACGTCTCTGATCCTGGCAAGGCCTTAGCTCCACCCATTTACTGAAGTAGTCCGTGGCTACTATCAAAAATCGTCTTTTCCCTGATCCTTCGATGAAAGGCCCGACGATATCTATGCCCCATTTTGAATGGCCACGGGCTATCTACAGAATTAACATTGTTGCTGGCGCGTGTATCTTTTTGGCGAACGCTGACATTCTTCACATCGTCGGGACATCTTGCGGCATCCTGTATCATCGTGGGCCAGTAATATCCTTGCGTTTTGCTTTGTGGCTAGTGATCTCATGCCGCTATGATTCCCTGCGTCCCATAATGGATGTCATTTAGAATTCGTGCCCCTCTTTCGAGATAAGCAACGTAGTAACGGTCCGAGGAAGGATTTCTTGTACAGGACCCCATCCCGAAGATCATATCTTCCTACTTTGGAGAGTATTTTCCTAGCTGTTTATGTCCGCGGGTAACTTCCCTTTTCGAGAAACGCATGGATCACCTCTCCAATCATCTTCGTTGCTGAAGTCTTCGTCTTGATTTGCTCTTGACAGGATATCTTCTTCGTCAAAATCGTTATGGATGTCTCTCCTACCTGGTCTTCGTATTTTCTTCCACTGTATCTTGATTGGTAGCGAAGGAGAATTGAGTGCAATCGAAGGCTCGTATACCCTTGTTATTTTAATAGCTTCGATGCTTTCGTCCTTCAGCATGGATGATATATATGCAGGGCATCGCGTGCCTGAGTCCCTTCTGCATAAGTGCCGGAACTTGATGTTCGGATTTGTGATGCCAATGTTTGGACCAAGGCCATGTAAGCTGAGAGGGTGTCATCGTACACGTTGTACTCGAGCCCTATTTGCCGTATGACAAGCTGTGAATCACTTGTAGTCTTACATCGGTTACCCCATCTCTATTATTATACGGAGGGCATGTACGACTGCTCGTATTCGACGATGTTGTTGGTATGCTCTTTGAATTCTAACCTGAGTGCCTGTACAATCCTTTCTCCGGTTGGGGTGTGATGACAATGCCTATTCCTGCTCCTTCCTTATTTTTGGACCGTCGACGAAGACTTCCCATTGTCTTTGACTCGAGGGTTCGAGGATATCCATTGGATCCTTGCTTTCTTCCTCGGCTTCTGGTATTCCCTTAATCTCTCGTCGTTGTCCAGGGGAGGTCTGCTAAGAAATCCGCCAAACTTGGGATTTTCGAGAATGTTGAATTTCATGAATGATGTTGAATTGGTCCAGGTGGGTGTTCCACTTGGCTATTCTGCCCACTTTTCCCGCTTTTGAGGACTGCTTCCAGTGGTGCTTTGCATGGGACCCGGACGAGTGAGTTAGGAAGTAGGTTCTCAGCTTTTGAGTAGCCCATACCAATGCTAGGATAAGCTGTTCGATCTTGTAGTTCCTTTCCGCAGAATTGAGGGTCTTACTGACGTAATAGATAGGTTGTTCTATCTTCGTATTGGTTTTGACCAACACTGCGCTGACTGCGTCTTCGGTTGCTGCTATGTATAATGCCAAAACCTCATCAGGATCCGGCTTCTGCAGGATCGGAATGAAGCTAGGTGTTCTTTGATTTTTTGGAAGGCTTCTTCGCATTCTGCGGTCCATTCAAACTGCTCCCTTTTTTGAGAATATTGAAGAAATGTTGCATTTGTCCGAGATCGGGCAATAAATCTGCCCAAGCTGCTATGGACCCATTGAGCTTCTGAACTTCTTTTAAATTTTGGGGATGGCATTTCTACTATGGCCTGAATCTTCACTGGGTCTACCTCGATGCCCCTTTTTGTTACCAATACCCGAGGAATTTCCCGAGGTGACACCGAAAGTACATTTCTCTGGATTACTTTCATGGTGTTTCTCATTGCTTCGAAGATGTCTCAGATCCTGTGGTGATCTTTGCGCAGCTTGCTTTTGACGAGCATATCGTCAACGTAGACTTCTAAGGTCCTTCCAATCCATGGCTGAAGATAGCATCGACCATTCTTTGGTATGTTGCCCCTGCGTTTCGAAGTCCGAAGGCATTCTAGTGTAGCAATAAAGGCCATGTGGTGTGTAGAACGCTGTGTGTGGCTGATCTCTTCTGCCAGGGCCACTTGGTTGTAGCCAGAATGTCCATCCATGAATGACAGTTCTTCATATCCTTCTACTGCTTCTACCAGCTGTCTATGCTTGGCAATGGATAGCTATCCTTTGGACATGCTTTGTTGAGGTTAGTGAAATCGATGCATATCCTAACCCCCCATTTTTCTTAGGAACGACGACCATATTGGAGATCCACGTAGGGTACTTGACCTCCTTGATGAAACCTGCGTCTAGTAGTTTTCGAAGTTCTTTTTCCACTGCCTTATGATATTCCGGCGCGACTTTTCTTATTTTCTGTCTGAAAGGTGGCGTGCCTGGTTTGATGCGCAGCTCGTTGGATTATTTTTGGGTCAATCCCAGGCATATCTCCTAATTTCCAGGCGAATACATCTGCGTATTCTTTAAGTAACTTGGTCAGGGAATCTTCTCTCTTTTCGTCCATTATGGTCCCTACTTTGATCATCTTCGGTTTTCCTCCGTTCCTATGTTGATTTCTTTTACGGGCTCTACTGGCGTGAAAACCGGCTTCGGATCCCCGAGGACTGGGACGTTCTTTAATTGCTACTTGGTATGTTTCTGTCCCGCGTTGGCTGCTGAAGTACTTGTCTCTGTGTTCCGGACATTATCATCTTTGGTCAAATCCCTTCCTGTAGTTTCCTTGAGGAACTGGTCTATGGCCTTCTCTTTCGCAGCTTCTTTATTTTTAAGTCTTCGGGTTTTGTGTTGCTTTCTTGTTCGTTGTTGATGCGATCCTGAGTGGCTTGGCACTCTCTTGCAGAGACCCGATCTCCCTTGATTTCCATTACTCCCTCAGGTGTAGGGAATCTGAGATATTGGTAGTACGTTGCGCCACTCCCTTGAGTTTATGTAACCATTTTCGTCCAATGATGGCATTGTAGGGGGACGGGGCGTCCACTACGCTGAACCGTGTTTCTACTTTCATGGGTCCGCGTCAACCTGCAACACGATGTCTCCCAATGGCTTCGTGGGTGCTCCATTAAATCCGTAGATGGTGTAATAAGAGGTCATTAGCTGTTCTTCATGGAGATTCATTCGTTTGAATGCATCGTAGAATAGAACGTTCACTGAGCTTCCCCCGTCTATGAGGATCTTTTTAAGGTTACATCCAGCCACGGGTAGTGTGAGGACCAAGGGGTCGTTATGGTCTTCCATATCTTCGTTGATATCTTCAGCATCGAAGATAATAGGTGAGTCCATCCACTCTTCATGTTCGTCCACCTCTATCCCATCGATCTTATACAATTCGCATCGGTCCTCGAACTGCTTACGTAACCTCTTTCCTATCTGTGTTGTAAGTGAGGGCCCTGCGGTTTCAGAACACGAGATGGTGTTGATTGTGCGGTTCCCTTCTGGAAGTTGGACTGGATTGGTTCGTTTAGATCTATCCTCTGCGACATCCTTTCGTATGTAATGTTTGAGCTCGCCCGCATCAATTAATTTCTGGATCATTATTTTGAGGTTTTTACATTTTTCGGTCTGGTGCCCGTTGAAACAGTGGTATTCACAGTAATCTTTGGATTTCTCGGTTCTTGGGGGTTGTTTTCCCTTAGACCATGGCCATTCCAGATTTTCCCTTCCTTTGACCTCTCGCAGGATCCGAGCATAGCTAGCATTGAGCTTTGTGTAAACTTGATCTTCGAACTTCCGATCGTCTTTTCGCCTTTCGTCCCTTCGTTCTTTCCTATCTTCGTGAGGTCGTTCCACCGAGAAATTCCTTTTGGATACAGTGGTTTGTTCTGCGGAATTTGTACGGTGAGTTCTCTGTGGGTACGCCCTCGGGTTTTCACGATGGATTTCTTCAAGACGAGCGTGTTTTCAATAATTATTCGAAGATCCCCCTCTGTCTTAGGCACGCTTCCATGAATCTCAACAAAGAGTGGACTCATTCGGTCTAATCCCCACTTGTAGCAGTTGATACTTACCACCGGGTCCACACTTCCTATGGCTTGGCATACCTTGTGCCATCTGTTGGTGTATTCCCTCGTGGTTTCCTTATAGTCGATTGCCAGTGAAAAGAGCTTATCCATTCCAGTATTAACAGCCTTGTTGTACATGTAAGTTCTTAAGAACTTTTCTGCGAGTTGGTCGTAGGAGTGGATGGAGTTTGGCGGTAGATTATCAAACCAAGATAATGCCGATCCCTTCAGACTCGATGGGAAGTATCTACAGAGTACTGCGTCGTTCTGGCTCCATCTAGCCAGTACACGGTTATAATACCGAATGTGTGCAGCGGGATCGCTGGATCCGTCATAGCATTCGAATATCGGGACAGGGCATTTGAGTGGAATAGGGGTGTTGGCCAGGCGGTGAGTTAAGGGTGTGGAGTTAGCCTCTCTCATGACTTCTTCTAACCTTCCTCCGCCTTGTCTAATTTTTATTTGCCTGATCTCTGCCATCATTTCATCACGTAGCTCTTCCATCGTGCGGTGGTGCCCTACGTTCCTCTGCTCGTGATAGCTTGACTCTCCATCGTTATAATCTGGGTCGGATGCGCTACTTCCTCTGGCCGCGTTTCCATTGGCTTCTACGATGACTCTTCGGTCTCGGTTTGGTTCGGGTGCCTTTGAATTTGCTTCATCGAGTTGTTGGCTCGTCTTTGTGCTTAAGGCAATCCGGTCTTTTAAATCCTGGTTTTCTCTGGCCAACAAAGCCACAGCATCCGCGTAAACCTTTTGGCTTTTCTTCAATTATTCAAGTTCGGCCATCAATCGGTCTGATTGGTTCGACCCTTGATTGGGAGTCCCAGCTCGTGCTATTACGGCCATCATGCCGCCTTCTTCTATGGTTTGTACTAAAGGCGGGGGAGGTTCATCTTCGATTGGTGGCATTCCCAGATCGGGCGGAGTGCCCATCTGCGGTGTTAGAGCCACCTGCACAATTTGATTCATCTCATTGGTTGATGGCATTCCGAAGGTTGGCGGATGCGCGGGTTGGTACGTTCTGGATTCATCCACCCTTTCTTTTGGTTGGTGAAATTGATTCGTAGCAAGAGTTTTCACGGCTTCCGTAGTCTTCGGGACTACCGCTGTCATATTATATTTTGTTGCCGTTGCTCTGAGGGCCGCGGCTGCAACGGAATTAGCATTCATAGGCGAAGTGATTTCTGCAATGTCCTGTCTCTGACTAGTCATTTTGGCTTTGTCTCATTTCTGCTTGCTCCGGGTGATGACCGGGGTTGTCCTCGGTTCTTCCTTCGACGTGGCTCTGGATTTTCCTACTTCTTGCATATTTCTGCACAAGGGAATTTCAAACAGCGAGAAACAGAAATGTTCGTGCGGATCGGTTTAGTTTGCGAAAATTCCTAATTCCACGACAAGGAGAAACTGCCCAAAAAACCCCTTTTAAAATTGCACGTAAATCCTTTGAAAACTTACGATAACCCAACGGAAAGATAGGTCCGTACGATATCTAGAAAAATGTAGATCCGTGGATCTAAGTAATAAATCTTTTAACCAGTAAATGTCGATACTGTCGGTAGTACCGGAGACAACGGGTGCGTTTTTGAACATGGTAAAGTTAATAAAAGATAAATACTGTTAAATATAATGAAGCAGAGCAATCTTACGTTAATTTAATTATGAAATCACAGGATAAGATAAATCTTTTACCGGGACGAAGTCCCTGTTTCTACCGCCAAATTGTGAACACACAAATCACGAAGGCATCTGAATGCTCACAACCAAACATCGTAATTTAGAATGATTTGTAATGATGATATCATAGTGTTGATTCCTTGGCTCAAAACCCTCGGGTTTATCACAGCCTCATCTAACTCCGTGCGAGGCGTTTGCGCACGGGATATAAGCAAAAATAAAGAAAACAAAACATAGAAGTAAAGATTCATGGGGTTTTAGGAAAACGTAAAGTGCTGAAATATAAACAAGACCGAGGTTTACGTGGTTCAGCACTAAGGCCTACGTCCACGGGGTTTGTCGTTTCACTATATGCTTGACGGTTACAGGAGTAGTCGAATGACTTTTGTGTTTACATGTCTTTCTATTGTAAAGGACTAACTTACGTTCCAAATTCTTCTCTCTCCTTTTCTTCCTGATTTTTTCGATCCCCTTTCCTCTTGGTGGAGAGGGAGTATTTATAGGGTTAGATTGTGGGACCCATCTCTGAAGGCCGTTGGAACCTTATCTTCTTGTGTTTTGTGTCCATCACGCAGGGGTCTTCGTTCGTAACTTCATCACGCAGAGTCATCCTCGTTCGTTCCACGGGTTGATCGACACGTATGCTACTCAGGGTGTTTAATGCGGGTAGTTGAGGCGCCTGCTCGTGTCAGGAAAGTGTTTTCTGCCTCTGTCGCGTCCATGTCAGTACATCTTCTCTCCATCGTTGATCTTGGCTTCTTTTGGGGATGAGATAAAGTAACTCTTTGGGGAGTTATTTGGTGCTCCGCAGTACAGCGTGTTACCGGAACATCCTTTAACTTCTATCCTTGGATTGTTCGGGCAAAGATCCCTCGTTGACGGGATGGAATTCTTGGTTATGAGCGTGTGTCATCATACTTTGATGACCTTGTCCGCATGCCCTCCATGTATCTTCCTATGTACACGTGTTTGATGATGAAATATGTGCACACATTTTTTTTGGGTGAAGGTGAGAGAAATCTCAAACTCACTGACCAAGCATCTAAACCACCATACGACGTCCTCTTTGATAACTAATGTTGTATATATTATTAATATCATCATATTAAGTTTATTTTTCTTTAAATAACTCACACATATGCATAAAAATCGGTCTATGACCTTATAAATACAAATTATTTGTTATATATAGATACCGAATTTTCAGAGCCGAACTCACATTTATAAATCGAATTATACACGTACGTATGCCGTTCCGAATTACTGACGAATCACGTCCCGTTGACCGAATTTTGGACCGAATCTGGATTTTACAAAACCGTATAATACTTGTACGTTTGCCGTTCCGTACGTTTGCCGAATCTCGAATTGCTAACTAGGGTTTGAACCAAGCCAAGCCTCTCACTAACATTACAGCGCGGCCCCACTTAGCTTCTGTGACGAGGAAGGAAAACCAAAGTCGAGCAGCCGCATGTGTGATGCGTAAAATGGTGTAGGATGAGCTGCATAAACTCGGGTGAGCACAAATTTGATTGGGTGGAGCCAGCTGCAATTTATTATTATTGAGAGGGAGGAAACATCGAATTTGACTTATTTTGACGGTCCCACACCCGTTCCACAAGTCACCTAACAACCGTCATTACTCATTTACCATCTCAAGGAGTTAATCCTTCCTCTCCTCCTTATCCTTTCTCGGAATACTCCTGCTTAGGAAGGGAAAGAGTCCACAAGTCACCTAACAATCCTTCCTATTTAGGAAGGGAAAGAGTCCCTTCCTAAACAACCTTTCTTTCTCTTTTATAATAATCATTCCTCTCCTCCTTATGAACAAACACTCATAAGACTAATATATTACAAAATTATCATTTTTCTCTTTTCCAAATTATCTAGAAATTAGAAAAATGACCCATTTTGCTTGGAATGAGACCCAACTATTTCACGATTTTCCTTCTTGGGATAGGTCCATACATTATCCTATGGGTTGGACCTAGTCCCCAAGTTCCTTCTTCTTAAGAGGCACCCTTAGTAGGTTAAGGGGCAACCCCTTTTAGGATTTATTATTTTCATGTATCAACATGTGTATTTCTTTTTTGTGAAAGATTCTTAAGCTTATTTAAAGTTCTATAAAGATGATAAAAAGCATAAGCCATAAACTCATTACTAGTCTATTATGTTGGGTTCCACTTTTATTTGTATTCAACTGAGAGTCTTCACCTGGATATCAGAAATAAAATTATGTCTCACTTCCGATCGGATTTAATATTGAGATGTAAACTAGTTAGCAAAACATGGCGAACTCTTCCCTCTCGTTTCAAGGATCTGCACAAACTTATTCATAAGGCCTTTTATATCGTTTTGTTATCGACCAAAAAAAATTACACCCAGTAATCGTCATAGGAGCCCTTTTTCATAATCAATTTTGGCATATTCATGAACAAAGTAATTAAAACTAACAAGATTACCAAAGACGGTTTGTATACAAGTTTATGAATTTAAGTTTTACATAAGACATAAAAAGAATAAGTAGCCTGATGGTTAAGTATATAGTCCTCTAAGTTAGTTAGAGATTCGAGTTTCGAGTCTCCTCTATCGCCTATGAAGGAGTTAGAGGATAAATAAATTTAAAAGCAGTATCTTTTATTCTGGGAAAGCGATCAAAATTACTAGGATCAAAACTCTACGACAGTTAAATTAGCTAGTTTAAATTCCAATTCCAATAATTTAGATAACTTATGCCACCAACAGAGACGACTCACAAAGGTTTATGCATGATGCTGGAGGCAGCTCTGCAAACCTTAGATGTAACTATTAAGTTTCTGCTTTCGGGCGGATAACTCAATTAATTATTAAAAAAAGAAAAGAAATGGTCTGAGTAGTTTTAATGTTTGTTATCCATTTTCTTTGACAAGGAGGAACCATTTTGGTTCAGAAAACTTGATAAGTGTTGTTACGATCCTAAAACTAAGAAAACTTGATATGTCTTGTTAGGATCCTAAAACTAAAAGTGTCAGCACAATTGCCAGTGAGATAGGGAATTTAGATCATACCAGCAATTCCCTGAAAGATCTAGGAGCACCACCTATCCAAATATAGAGTGAATTATCATCTTCTTTATCTTTTTTTGAGGAGAAAGATTAAAATATTAAGAAAAAAATAAAAAACACTTACAAAAAGAAAAGAATGAGAAAATTTAAGAAATAAGGTTTCAAAGAGTCAAGTACAAGGTCCAAAACAACCAAAGCAAGATCCTACTGTAAAAAGAAAAAACAGAAGCAACAACCCAAACATCAAGCTATACACACATCATTTCTTCTTTGTTGACTTTCTGTGACCTTTACCAAGCTCATCATTAATAGGCTCGTCCTTCCATCCAGATTTTCCAAATTCCCTTTCCTTCCTAGATTTCTGAAAATTGTTATGATCTTCCAGCCAAATTTCACAAGCTTATCATCTTCTTTATCTTCGTAAACATTATGTGTAGCTTATTTTTATTATGGAAGAAAAAGTATCCCAAAAATCGAAGCACCATTTCAAAACCACGTAGTTGATTCATGTTGTGTTTGTTGTCAATTTATGATCAAAGTATATACATATAATGCATTTTTATTTGTAACATATATTTCATAATGTTGTTTTACGGAGCTTTGAGATAGCACATCGTTATTCGTTTAACACAAGAAAGGAACTAGGAAGTATTTGTAGCGACTAGCCTGCCAGACTGGGTTGCATAGACGCGAACACGACACGATCCGGACACGGACACTACAAAATTTTCAAAAAACTAGGATACGGACGCGTATATATATACTTGAAGATTGCATTTCTAGCAAACTAATCCTTCGTGACATCAAACTTCCTCGGTTGTGTTGTTACTGGTGAAGCCGCCTATTCGGAGAGGAGAGTAACCTAATTAGGCGAAACTAGATAATTGCGGTTTAAAGTCTTCTTTGGGATTGAGAATCTCTATTAGTACCGTTGGTGGGAGACTAGATAATTGCGGTTTATCTTGTGTTTTCGATTGATTTGATTGACTAACGGTGGTTTAACTTTGATTGCACCTAGTTTGTTTATGATTGAGAATCTTTTCTTCTGATATAAGATTCACTCAAACTAGATCGAAGTTTCTACATGGATCTTTAGACTGTTGTTAGTGCTAAAGACGATCTTGTGATAATCCATTATTAACAGACTTCGTTCTGTGCGTGATTGATCACAAGACATTCAAGTTGTTGTGTGCGGGTGTTTATTGAAGATCTAAGAAGATTTGAAGACAAAGAAGATATTGAAGATTTCTGATTTGGGGTTCATAATCTTTGGTGTGCACAATACTTGTTTCGGTATAATATAACTGTAATCAATTTATCCTTGTGGTAGATTGATTAGTTGTGTAGATCGGCATCAATACAATTATTTGTGATTAAAAGTATTGATTGCAAAATCTTAACAATTACTTCGGTAGTTGAGAATAAGATAGATCTAAGAACCTGTCGAAGGAGTTTATTGAGATAAACAGAAGAGCCTTTGTCGAACTCACATCACTTGGTTGAAGAGAGTTGATACCAAACAGATTTGTTGTTCCTTTACTGTTTGGAATACGAACCAAAGGAATTGTTCCAAGTACGTGACTTATTCATAGGTCGGAGGCGTGGGAATACATACGGAACTAGGTGAACTATAGATTTAGTTGCTTGGTCTCAACTATACGAAGTTGGTTTAATTTTGTGTAGCGGCTTAATCCTGAGAGTATTCAATTCTGGACAAGGTCCCGGGGTTTTTCTGCATTTGCGGTTTCCTCGTTAACAAAATCTTGCTGTGTCATTTACTTTTATTTTCCGCATTATAATTATTTTATTATAATTAAAGTAAATCACACAAACGTTAATTTCCTATTTATTTGATAAGAAATCCTGTTGTGTTTGGTTAAGTCCGAACCTTTTTATCAAGTAAACATACTTCGTTGTTGTATTGTCTCGATCTCGTATCCATAGACGATCACACGAAGTGCGAACCGATTTGTTGCATTGTCTCGACTCAGTCCATAGACAATCACTTTCGAAGAAAGGACTCATAGGTAGGAAAAGTTTTAACTTGAGGTATCTTTGGGTACCCTCGCCTTTTCAGTATCCCCTAGAGGCACACCTATGGATCTGGTTAAAGATAAGCGATGCCAAAAATCCAAGAGCAATCGTTGTTTCACATCTAGCCTGATATAAAGATAAGTTCCCATTTTCTTTGCCCAATATTTGGTGTGACATACTATATTACAATCTATTTCTCAAATGACAAGTTAACTTCTAGCATGAAATATGTACCTCGACCTTTGTCATTAACATAAAAACCTATTCATGTTTATATTATGCCTAAGGTACCAAATTGTTTCTCGTTATTATGAATATACACACCCATATGGCATGTTTAGTAGATTAGACCAAAAGTGTTGGAGTAGCGCCTATTTGTGCATTGATATTTTTAGTTCCATCAAACGTGCATATGTCATCTAGTCGCTTATGTAAACTGCCATATGACCAATTACCTAAGTATGCATAAAGC
Source organism: Papaver somniferum (assembly GCF_003573695.1). Taxonomy (NCBI): domain Eukaryota; kingdom Viridiplantae; phylum Streptophyta; class Magnoliopsida; order Ranunculales; family Papaveraceae; genus Papaver; species Papaver somniferum. Next base: position 46,193,633 of record NC_039358.1, read on the forward strand.
GTTTGAAATCCCGTTCGCATCCATGCCATCTTGTCTCGAATTATTTGCAACCGGATTGTGACAATAGTATGAGTTGCTGGCTATGAATACGACCGAGAGAGGAGGAAATGCCATGAGTACGGCGAAGTAGTGAGAAAGGGTGGCTTCGAATGCACCATGAGAAATGAAAAAGGCTACGAGTACAGCCGATGAAATGAATAATAGCCCCGAGTCTGGCTAAGTTCCATGCATAACCAATGAAGTGCACCAGTAGCCCAGAGAATGGATAAGCTTTGTGCATGGCCAATGAAGTGCACCAGTAGCCCCGAGTATGGCTAGGATTTGTGCATGGCCAATGAAGTGCACCAATAGTCCCGAGTCTGGCTAGGTTCTGTGCATGACCAATGAAGTGCAGCAGTAGCCCCGAATATGGCTAGAAAGAATAAAGCGTTGAGTATGTCTAGATTGAATAAAACCCCCGAATATGGTTAGAATGAATGAAAGGCCCAAGTATGGCTAGAATGAATGAAAGCCTCGAGTACGGCTAGAACGAATAAAGCCCCGAGTATGGCTAGATTGAATGAAAACCCTGAATATGATTAGAACGGATAAAGCCCCCAGCATGACAAATGAAATAAAACCCCAAGTATGGATAAGCCACGAGTACGCCGAGTGGTGAGATAAGGTGACCTTGATTACATCATGAATTCAAAATAAATCCATGAGTACGGCTGAACGATGAAAAATGAGAATATAACCTCGAATGTGCCAAGAGAAATGAAAAATAAAGTAATAATAATAGATTTATAGATAGCTCGAATGCACCATGAGTTAAGCCAGCGCCAAATGCTGAGCGATGACGCAATAATGTGGCAAACGCATACCTAGAGAGGGTTAATTGCATAGGCTCGGACAGATATTCCAAAATCGTTTCGTATATAAGATATGAGCAAGAATGAATGAGATTGCTAGTAAAGCATTAGAACGAAGAGCCCACAACTTAGCTAAATATTAGAGGCGAGGCGCTGCTTATGTTTTCACAAATTACTTGATCACGCGCATAGTTAATTTGGCTGATCGGAACATTTGCAATTTCCTAGGGTAATATTTAAAACTGTACATTAGCGCTTTAAAAATATAGTGGCGCACACTGAAAGAAACTAAAGTAAAGCGCGCGTTCTACTCGATTCAAAAGACGCAGGTGATAATTCACGCTCATAGTTATCCACCACATCTCGAGCGCATTTAAAGAAGAAAAATAATAATATAAAAAAGGGGGTATGACCGTACGAGGGAACTTACCTCCAGAAACATATCATCGCTCCTTGAGCCCTTGCACGAGAGGCGAGCAAGGCAAATACCATACACTCGTCCGCCAACTTCACCTATTTAGTCGCGCCTAATAATTCTGCATACTATCTAACCAAGTGACTATAGAGACTCGTGGACACAAATAGAACACCAAGCACTCGTCCGCCTCATTCTTAGGGGGAAGGGTAGAAATATGAGCCGGACTTACACATACGCCTGAGCGGTAAAAATATGTAAGTAGTTGGTGCTCTCAATAATTGCTACCTACAAGTGTGCACCAAATAATTACACCTTCGCTTTAGCTAAATAGTTTACAAAACCAATGCACATTAAATAATATCAAAGCTCTAGTAACACTTAAATAAAATTCCGGAGTCATATGTTTTGGAGGCGCGCAGGCTGCGTTCATCCGCCTTCCACTTGAACACTTAAATAAAACTCTCATACTGAGCATTTATCCACCCTATGATTTCCAAGAGAGAGAGAGGGTAAAAGCGACAAATTAATGAAAATTCAGCAAAGAGAGGATTAACCATCATATTGACAGAACATAATATGTAATAGCTTATCTAGCTAATTTCCACGAGCCTAGAGCAAACGAAGATCATGGGCACGTTTGATCGATTTAGATCGCCCTCATCACGATTTCGAAACAATGTGATAAAAATAAATTCCAACGCTATGTATTTGGCATTCCACCTAAAGCTCATAACAAGCGAGAAACACAAAATTACGCTAACATAAGAAAGTCGAGGAAACTCTCGAGAAAGGGTTTCGAAATTAAAAAAAGGCAAAAGCTAATGTAGGTCAAAAGTAAACAAATAGTTGATATAGTACCCACCGCATCGTTTTAAGACGTAAGGCGCTAAAGAAGCGCCTTAACATATCCTATTGGTCACGTGAGAGATAACTAATTGAAAATGCGAGGGTCTAACAACCACACCCAACAATTCGTTTGGAAATTTGAGAGGACTTACTCCAATATACTTTCTAGAGAATCAACTAGACAGTCAGACTCAATCTAGAGTAAAGTCAATCAAAGAGTTTAATATCTCTAACTGTTGATTCAATCCGCAATAAGCAAATATAAATCTGCGAGCCCGATTGAATATAAGAGGAGTAACTTGAACGGTACCAAAGACCAATGTTCAAGTGTCAATAAATTTAAATCAAAACCCAAGGTCGGATATTCTAATTGATTGAACTTAACGCACAACCTGTGATATTTCAATTATATAACAAAATATAACGAGGAAAAGAAATAACACACAGACACCAGAATTTTGTTAACGAGGAAAACCGCAAATGCAGAAAAACCCCGAGACCTAGTCCAGATTGAGCACCACACTGTATTAAGCCGTTACAAACTCAAGCCTACTACCAATTAACTTCGGACTGGACTGTAGTTGAACCCTAATCAGTTTCACACAGATTCAAGGTACAGTTGTGTTCCTTACGTCTCTGATCCTAGCAGGATACTACACACTTGATTCCCTTAGTTGATCTCACCCACAACCAAGAGTTGCTACGAACCAAAGTCGAAGACTTGATAAAAAAAACTGTCTCACACAGAAAAGTCTATAGATTGAATAAATATGTCTCTCTCAGAAATACCCAAGAGTTTTTGTTCCGTTTTTTGATAAATCAAGGTGAACAGGAACCAATTGATAAACCGGTATTATATTCCCGAAGAATAGCCTAGTATTATCAATCACCTCACAATAATCTTAATCGACTAGTGAAACAAGATATTGTGGAATCATAAACGATGAGACGGAGATGTTTGTGATTACTTTTATCTTGCCTATCGGATAAATTTTAATCTCGAGTCAATTATTTCAATTGTACTCAATAAGATAGAATCAGGCAAGATCACAACACGCAACTACAAATAAAATAGTTGGGTCTGGCTTCACAATTGTTAGAGCACTGCTCGGTCAAACTCACATGTGTTGCTATCTCAAGCATGTTTGTCAATGTTAGTGATCAAAACTATAAGTCTTGATTTCTAGTCTCTTATAGCTAAGTCTCGGACTAGGATAGTAAGTGTAGTTGAGCTCAAGGACTTCATGGAGATTCATCATACAAGTAGAAGATCTACTCAAGGAACCGGTGGAACTTCTCGAAAAAAAGGTATGTGGAGACTTGAACTTATCTGTCACTCAAAAGTCTATCTATTCTATCTCCTACTCTTTGAGACAAAAGTCGTATGCTATATATAGACTAGATTATACACATTTGGTATTTCGAGCCGAGTATACCTCGCCTATCTATATCTCGAAATATGTGTTGGTAAGCTTTTCGCTTCGACCAAGTTTATCTATACCTAGTGACGAAACTCATGAATGTTTCAATCACTTTGAAAATTGCTTTGACGAGAAATAGTGTCACAACTGTATAACGTCCTCTAAGAATGTTTCAATGATTGGAATGAGAGTTTAGATTACATAACCAATGGATTCCTTGAACCGAAGTTTTTGAACTTTGTTGATCAAGAGAACCGGAAGTATGGCAAGTGCCAAGTCCGCGAACTCAGTCCGCGAACTGCCGAAGTTCTCAAACCCAAGAATTTCTGCTGGAGTTGACAAACTACTTGCGTGAGTCAAGTCCGCGAACCCAGTCCGCGAACCGGCGAAGTTCTCGAACCCGAGAATTTCTGCTGGAGTTTGTAAACTCTATCCGGTGTCTTAAGTCCGCGAACCTAGTCTGCGAACTTGAGAAGGTTATATATCTAAAGATGATTTCTGAACTTAATCTTAAAAGACTAAGGAATGCATTTGCAAACCGTGACTATTAAAGTTCATGAACCGATTCGAGTGAATCAAATCATCTTTGCTTCAATTGTGTCTTGTGTAGTTACATAAAATTTCCTTGCAATTGAACAACTCTCTTAACTAGTTCATTTGAGTCAATTGAACTAGTTATGGTGAAGAAGAACATGGTTGGTATGAAACGCTCATATGGTTAACCTCTTTTGGTAGACTATTTTTGAACCAACAATGTACACGTTTGGGTGCGGTTAACAAACCTAGAAGCGTACAGTCATTTGTGTATGACAAGCTAATTTTTCGATCTAACGGTTGAGAAATATTAGCTTGAATCTAAATCAGGTTTTCATCTAACGGTGAATATTGATTGCTTTGTAACTAAGGAAAAACCCTGATTTGAAAGGCTATATAAGGGGACATCTAGCAACTCTGCAAAACTAATCCCCACGCCTTATGTATAATACTAGTTTGCGTGCTAGAGTCGGTTCTCCTTTAACCTTTGGTTTTCTTCTTCTAAAACCAGGTTAACGACTTAAAGACTTCATTGGGATTGTGAAGCAAGACCGATGCTACTTTTATTGTAGTTGTGTGATCTGATCTTGCATCTTCTATCGTAACAGTACAATCATATTGATTGGCTTGAGATTGTTTGATTTCTCCGATAGGCAAGATATAAAAAGTAATCACAAACATCTTCGTCTCATCGTTTGTGATTCCGTAACATCTTGTTTCGCTACCATACGATTAAGATTGTTGTGAGGTGATTATTTAATCTGGGCTGTTCATCGGGAATATAAGACCGTATTATCAATTGGTTCCTGTTCGCCTTGATTATTATCAAAAGACGGAACAAAAACTTTAAGGTTTTTCTGTGGGAGACAGATTGATCCTTTGATAGACTTGTCTGTGTGAGACAGATTTGTTTATTGTTAAAGCCTGCGATTTTGGGTCGTAGCAACTCTTAGTTGTGGGTGAGATCAGCTAAGGGAGTCAAGTGCGCAGTATCCTGCTGGGATCAGAGGCGTAGGGAGTACAACTGTACCTTGGATCAGTGGGAGACTGATTGGGGTTCAACTATAGTCCAGTCTGAAGTTAGCTTGGAGTAGGCTAGTGTCTGTAGAGGCTTAATATAGTGTGTATTCAATCTGGACTGGGTCCCGGGGTTTTTCTGCATTTTCGGTTTCCTCGTTAACAAAATTCTGGTGTCTGTGTTATTTATATTTCCGCATTATATTTGTTTATATAATTGAAATAATACAGGTTGTGCGTTTGAATCAATCAATCGGAAATCCGACCTTTGGTTGTTGATTGAATTGATCCTTGGACATTGGTCTTTGGTACCGTCCAAGTTATTCCATGTATTTGATTAGAACTCGCAGGATCTGCTTGAGTAAATCAAATCAAGAGAGAGATACAAACTCGTTGATATACTTTTAATTGATTGAGTCTTGTTGATTCTCTTGAAAGTATATTCGAGTTTGTCCATACAGATTGCTAAGCGAAATATTGGGTGGTGTTGTTAGACCCCCGATTTTTCAACAATTCCAATGAAGTCTTTCAAGTCGTTAACCTATAGGGTCTCGATATAAACCTAAGGTTAAAGGAGAATAGACTCTAGTTATGCAACTAGTAACACACATGAGGTGTGGGGATTAGTTCTCCCAGTTGCTAGAGTTCTCCTTTATATAGTTTTCAAATCAGGGTTTGCAATCCAAGTTACCTTGGTAACAAAGCATTCAATATTCACCGTTAGATGAAAAACCTGATTCAACCAAGCTAATATCTTTCAACCGTTAGATCGAACTTAGCTTGTTACAGACAAATGAAATGTACCCTCACTTAGGTTTATGTAACCGTACCTAAACGTGTACACCATGTTGGTTCACAAATAGTTAACTGAGGTTAGCCATATGATTACTCTCATATCAACTTTATTCATCTTAACCATAACTAGTTCAAATGACTCCAATGAAACTAGTTAAAGAGTTGTTCGATTGTTATATTCTCATAGAATTATACAAGAACACAATTGAATCAAAATCGGTTTGATTCACTCGAATCAATCATGAACATTATAGCCATGATTTGCAAAGATTGCATTCCTTATTATATAAATGGAATGTTCATGTTCATAACCGATTTTAGAACTTTAACCTTCAAGTATGCAAACGGGTACGCATACTCGAAATACCCGGACTAAGATTGGGTTTCGCCAGTACGCAAACTGGTAAGCGAACTTTCTATCCCAGCAGAAATTTTCGGACATGAACCTCTACGCCAGTACGCAAACGGGTACGCATACTTAGGTTCCCGAATTTCTCAAATCAACCGGTACGCAAACGGGTGCGCATACTATGGTTCCCGGACATGGATTACATATGTGCAAGAGTGCACAACATGGCATATCCAATAATGGTTAAGTGTTCTAAACTCTTATTTCAATCATTGAAACTTTCTTAGAGGATGACAATAGTCGTTTTCACATACTATTAGCATCAAAGAATTTTCAAGTTATTGAAATAATCATAACGAAACATTCCAAGACAACACCAAATGATTGTATCACACTAACCATGTAAGATGTTACTCGGAAATTTTCACATGATATAAGACGAACTTGGTCGAAGCGAAAGCTTCCCAACACATATTTTGAGAAATATGTAAGCGAGATAAATTCAACTCGAAATCTCAAATGTGTATAAAGAAAACTATATCGTAATACGAGTTATGTCTCAATATAGGAGATAGAGTATCAATAGACTTTCCAAGTGATAGATGAGTTTAAGTCTCCATTTACCTTTCGTCGATGAAGTTCCACAAGCTCCCCTTAGTAGTTCTTCGTCTTCAAATGATGAACGTTGTGAAGTCTTAGCTCAACTACACAATATATGTCCTAGTCCAAGACATATAAATAGGCTAGAAATCAAGACTTATAGTTTTGATCACTAACATTGACAACCATGCTTGACCGAGCAGTGCTCTAACAATCTCCCCCTTTGTCAATTTTAGTGACAAAACTATCACTACGTATGGATTACAAAATAATTAAAAATTGTAGCTTCTCATCCAAATGCTTGATCTCCTTGGGATCTTCAACACGAATCGAAATCTTCGTCACTTGTAAGTACTCCATGATTCTAAACTTTTTCAACTCAGCATCATAATCGTTGAAGATCCGTAGCGATAACAATGAGAAATCAAATGCTCTCAATCATTGTTATACAGTGTCATAATATTATTACACAGAATCAAAGTTCAATTGTATCACAACTTTGATAACAATACTATGGTGATATGTATCACTCCCCCTTAGTCAATACTTCATCTCAACATGAAAACCACTCCCCCTTACATAATGATCTGTAAACCATATGTATTTGTAATATGAAACTACACATTATAAATTGGCAAAGGTACAAAAACTAGTGGGATCCTCATGAAATTTTCATAGAGATACTTCATGACCAAAAGAGAATAACATACCAACTTATTTAGATGCAATCATAAAGTCGAAGCTAAATGCATTCATCAAGGAGTTTATAAAGATACAAGATAACCCATATAGTATTCCAAAGCCGCACTCCCCACAAAGATTTGGAAATTAAGCACAAGTTCAATTAAGAACTCCCCCCCATAAATGTCATTCCCGAAAGAACAACAAAGGTGACCTTGCTTTTACAAGAAAATAAGGATTTCTATGGATATAACAAAATCATATGAAAACATGAATTTGAATCCAAAAATCTCAATTGTATCAACCACAAAATGATCAACTCAATTGGTCATGCTCGACATAAGAGAACTTACAAATTAATACAGTATATGCACAAAAATGTGTGGATCGGAGATCGACCAATACTGCGGAATACACAAGGATTCATCCTATTTTTCATCACTATTTTCCCAATGACATATAATAGACTTAATCCTTGTAAACAAAAGTTTTATCCTTTCTTCCATCAAAATAATGACATAAAAGGCTTTAACTTTTGTTTGTCAAAAGTTCATTCTATCTTTTATCAATACTTTCATACCGACATAATAGAGATAACTTTTGAACTAGTATGGGACAGTTAAGGGTGCACACGGTACGGTTCGGCTCGGTTCTTAAAGAGACCGAGTACCTGTACCTCCCTAGCCTCAGTTCCAAAATTTTGGACTGGTACCTGTACCTTGTACCTCGGTTCCGGTACCATTCGGTACACGTCCGGTACCAGGTACAGTTCCGGTACCAGTCGATACTTTTCCAGACAGAAATATGTTTTTTTCTCTGACAACATAAGTACCTGTGTTTTACCTGTTTTTCAATATATTAAGTAATATCTCAATCAAAAACAAAGCACCAACTAATAAGTAACAATATTACTAGCAAACCAAATAAACAAAGTCTTGAAAATCTGAAAAAAGAAGTAGCAGTAGGCAGTAGCACACAAACTGACAAACACACACACTAAAGTCTTGAAAATCCGAAAAAAGAACAAGTAGCAGTAGGAAGTAGCCACAGACACACATACTAAGTCTTGAAAATGAGAAAATCTGAAAAAAGAACAACTAGCAGTGCAGGCAGGGGTGTCAACGGGTCCGGGTCCTCCCGGGTATCACTAGACCCGGACACGGACCCTACTTATAAAGGTCGGATCCGGGTCCTAACGGTTCCGGGTCCGGTTCCTACACTTGTGGACCCAGAACCGGACCCGTTTAAATACCCGGGTACCCATTAGATCTTAAGAAAACTATTAAAAAAACCTCAAAAATTTAATATTTGTCTCTTTTTGGCTTGGATTTAAATAACTTTTATAAAATTTATTATTATTTCTTATTAATGTACTAAATAAAGATTAAATGTAAGAGAAAAATTTAAAACGAGTAAAATATCAAAGCTAAAACTAGCAAAAACATGAATAAAAGTATGAATAAACGGGTACCCAACGGGTTTTACCCGTTTGGACCCGTTTAGATTCGGGTCCAATCGGGTAATTACCCGTCGGGTCCTAAGTTGCTAATGGGTCCAACTTTAGGACCCGGAACCGGACCCAAGTCTACCGGATCCGGTTCCGGGTAATGGGTACCCATTGACAGCCCTAAGTGCAGCTAGTGATGCAGTAGTCTTGAATATTGATCTTCTAATCCATGTCAGCAACACTTGTGGTGGCATCAGTGTTGATAGGACCAAGTAACGCTGCAAAAACAAATAATAGCAGTTAGTAATTAATTGGTACCCATTGTCTGTTGAAACTAGATGTTACCAAGATTTTTAACTTGAACCAAATCAGCAAAACAATTGGCATAAAGAAGAGAGCCTTACCTTGTAATTCAATTAAGAAATTTTCAGAAAACATAAATTCAATTAAGAAATTTTCAGAAAACACAAATTCAATTAAGAAATTTTCTGAAAGGAGATTCAATTATCCAGTGAGAAGAAATGATTCACAATAAAGGAAAAATAGGGCTTCAGGATAGACAAAAATAACATCAACTAATTTTTTTTTTCATTTCGTTAGATCTGGAAACTACAAATCTAGATTGCATCTTACCAAATCGAGATTTAATGAACCCAGTAGTCAAAAATCAAAATCGAGAGGTGGTGTAATGAAGATCGTGGAGTTGAAGTCTTGAATCTTGATACAATGATATAGCAGAAAAAAATTCGTCAATCACAGGCATAAAATAATTAAAAACAAAGTAAACAAAAAAGATGAAACAAATCAAAAGAAATGACGAACCTGATCTCTAAGAGTGAGAAATTAAGAGATGATTGAATATTTGAAACAAAGAAGATGACTTAGTAATGGGGTTCTTCACTTCTTCTGCTTCTCAGAGAGAGGATACTGACAAAAAAAAAAGTAAACTGATAAGAGAAACCCTAGCTCTTTTATGTTGGCTTATATACCCCCCTCTAATCTAACGGCTATTACTAATCTATGATCCCCTAAATCCAAAGGCTCTTAATATTTGGTACTTTCGGTCCGGTACGGCACGGTACTTGCAGTGGACCGTGTACCTGTACCCCCAGACCCCGGTTCCTATTTTTTGGACCGGTACCTGTACCCCGTTTCTCGGTTCGGTCCAAAATCAGTTACGGTTCCACCGGTTCCGGCGCGGTCCGTCGGTCCGGCTCGGTTCCTGTGCACCCTTAGGGACAGTCATAGGTTCACGGATGTAAACAACATATCCTATAACAATTTTCAATATATAAAATCATAAATATTTGCAAACATCATCTTCCAAAAAAAAACTTAGAATTCAAATAAATAAATATAAAAATATGAAGATCAAAATGTTGGACATATCTATGTGTACTCACAATAATGACTATTCCAAACCCTAGTTATTCTTCTAAAAATACAAGAAAGAAATTATCATAAGAAGATTTACTAGACAATGAAACATCTGAAGAATTCTTTATCGTCCCCGAACTCCTTGTCGTCAACAGCCATAGGTACATAAGTTTCGTGAAGAAAGGAGTCAATTCCAAAAAACCTTCTAGGCTGATGATGTCGAACCAGGGCCTTCTGAATTTCGAGAGTTCTCATAACAAAAGCCTTTATTTGTTGAATCTCCTTCCTTGTTTCCTTCAACTCTTCAAGAACACTAGAAAACTTCTGAGAATTTGAAGGAACAACTCTTGGCTTCCTGATGTTCCTTCTTTTTCTTTTCAAATTTGGAGGTAACGGAGATTTCTTTTTTTTCCTTCATGATTGATGGCTTAACAATCATATTAACATCTTTTCCATCAGAACACATGATGCTTGGAGTATCCATACGTGTATGGGTTTGTGAGAGGAAATCACAATTTAAACTCAACATGCATTCTTAAGATGAAAAGTGTTTCAGAGAAGGAAAAGGAATGTAGGGTTACGGAACCTTTAACCACACAGGTTCACGCACGCACAATCACAACCCTAAAGAGAGTAGAATTTTCGAGAATAACCCTATTTTATTGAATAAACAGGGAAGTCCCTTCCAATATGAAAGAATTCCAGTTTCACAAAAAACACGACAAATCTAAGAAAACAAAAACATTTTTTTCTTGAATCCTGAGGTGTGCACAATCTTGTCCCTTTTTAATCAGGCACATGAGACAAGATGCACCAAAACAACACAATTAAGTTGTGCTGCGGCGAACAACAATTTGTCCACCATAACCTTTTTGAAAGGAATTCATATAACCCTGTCTATCAAAATGTTTAGACCATACTCTCTTTTTTAGTGGTCTTGTCTTCTCTTTGGAAACTAACTTCTTCAAATAGGATAAAATCTTACATACCTCAGCGGTTTTTTGAACAAGTTTGAGCTTGTTTGCTAGCCGATTTGCTCTTCGTTGAAGTTTATTGACATATCTCATCTTGTGTTTGTACTTGAAACACTTTGAGAGTTCATGACATTTGAGTGAAGAATAGGAGCATGTCAATGGATAAGATGATTTAGACGCCCGAGATGTGCAAGCTGCTAGACACAGAGTGGAACCTGAAAAATCAGACAGAGAGTTTCCAATAGAAAGGTCAATTTTCACTTCCAGATTGCTTGTGTCTCCTTCTGAAAGAATATCAAGATTGATGTATGTATTGCTATAATTATCAAAATTAATATCTTCACAAAGGAGCGCAACACTTGATTTTTCGTCTTCATTGGAATCATAGGGATCACACATTTCATCAAGAGTTGCAGCAAGACCTTTGTTCCCAGTGTATCTTCTACAGTTTGGACACTTATTTGCAAAATGACCAAAACCTTTACACTTAAAGCACTGTGGCATATCCTCGTCATCAGCCTCGTTTACTTCTCTTTAATAAACGAGGTTTAACTGATGACCTAGGTTTGTCTCTGGAAAACCGTTTACTTCTCTTTAATAAGAGATCTCTAAACTGTCTTGTGATCAAAATAATGACTTGTCAAGATCTTCATATGATGAATCAGCCTCAGAAAGATCATCCTCAGATATATAAACACTTTTACTTTTGTCAAGTAATTTAGTGTTATTTTGTGCTTTGAAGGCAACATTCTTTCCGATTTTGGATGTATGCTCATGATCAAAGATCTTTAGCTTTCCAACCAACGTATTTCTGGAGAGAGCATCAAGGTTAGTACCTTCAACGATGGCATGTTTCTTAGAAATGTATCTAGATGGCAAGATTTGAGAATTTTCATCACAATGTCCTTTTCAGGAATAGTCTTACCCAATACAAAGGATGCATTAACAATTTCAGAAACTTTGTGATTAAACTCATCAAATGAATCTTCATATGTCATACAAAGGTTTTCCAGTCGGAATTAAGGTTTTGAATCCTAGCTTCCTTTTTACTGGTATTTCCTTCGAATACGGTTTCTAAGATATCCCAAGCATTTTTAGACCGAGTGCACGTAGTCACATGATGCTGAAGATCTGGGGTAATGGCATGTATGATGGAATTAAAACCGTCGGAGTTTTGCTTTGCAGCAAGTATCTCAGCAGCGTCGTATGCACCAATATCCTTAGGAACGGTCGCATTCCCTACTGCCACAACCGGAACATCATATCCATTAACTACATAAACCCATGATTGAAAATCACGCCCTTGAAGAAAGGCATGCATAGAAATTTTCCACCACAAGTAATTTGAGCCATCGAAGACTGGTGGTACGTTTATAGAGATATCACTTCTTTCCATATCAGATCGCTACAAACACAGACTTATAAGGTCTTTAACGTGTTTGCCTGCTCTGACACCAATTGAAAATGCGAGGGTCTAACATCCACACCCAACAATTCGTTTAACAATCTGAGAGGACTTACTCCAATATACTTTTTAGAGAATCAAGTAGTCAGTCAGACTCAATCTAGAGTAAAGTATATCAAATAGTTTAATATCTCTAACTCTTAATTCAATCCACAATCATCAAATAGAAATCTGCGAGCCCGATTGAACATAAGAGGAGTAACTTGAACGGTACCAAAGACCAATGTTCAAGTGTCAATCAATTTAAATCAACAACCCAAGGTCGGATATTCTAATTGATTGAACTTAACACACAACCTATGATATTTCAATTATATAACAAAATATAATGCGGAAAATAAATAACACAAACACCAGAATTGTGTTAACGAGGAAAACTGCAAATGCAGAAAACCCCCGGGACCTAGTCCATATTGAACACCACACTGTATTAAGCCGCTACAGACTCTAGCCTCCTACCAATTAACTTCGGACTGGACTGCAGTTGAACCCTAATCAATCTCACACTGATTCAAGGTACAGTTGCATTCCTTACGTCTCTGATCCCAACAGGATACTATGCACTTGATTCCCTTAGTTGATCTCAGCCACAACCAAGAGTTGCTACGACCCAAAGTCGAAGACTTGATAAACAAATCTGTCTCACACAGAAAAATCTATAGATTGAGTAAATCTGTCTCCCACAGAAATACCCAAGGGTTTTTGTTCCATCTTTTGATAAATCAAGGTGAACAAGAACCAATTGATAAATCGGTCTTATATTCCCGAAGAGCAGCCTATTATTATCAATCACCTCACAATAATCTTAATCGACTAGCGAAACAAGATATTGTGGAATCACAAACGATGAGACGAAGATGCTTGTGATTACTTTTATCTTGCCTATCGGAGAAATTAATCTCAAGTCAATTATTTCAATTGTACTCAATACGATAGAATCGGGCAAGATCAGAACACGTAACTATAAAGAAAATAGTTGGGTCTGGCTTCACAATCCAAATAATGTCTTTCAATTCATTAACCTAAAGGGTCTCGATAGAAACCTAAGGTTAAAGGAGAATCGACTCTAGTTATGCAACTAGTAACACACATGAGGTGTGGGGATTAGTTTTTCCAGTTCCTAGAGTTCTCCTTTATATAGTTTTCAAATCAGGGTTTGCAATCCAAGTTACCTTGATAACAAAGCATTTAATATTCACCGTTAGATGAAAATCCTGATTCCACCAAGCTAATATCTTTCAACCGTTAGATCGAACTTAGCTTGTTACACACAAATGAAATGTACCCTCATTTAGGTTTATGTAACCGTACTTAAACGTGTACACCATGTTGGTTCACAAATAGTTAACCGAGGTTAGCCATATGATTAATCACATATCAACCTTATTCATCTTAACCATAACTAGTTCAAATGACTCAAATGAAACTATTTAAAGAGTTGTTCAATTGCTATATTCTCATAGAATTATACAAGAACACAATTGAATCAAAATCGTTTTGATTCACTCGAATCAATCATGAACATTATAGCCATGGTTTTCAAAGATTGCATTCCTTACTATATAAATGGAATGTTCATGTTCATAACCGATTTTAGAACTTTAACCTTCAAGTATGCAAACGGGTACGCATATTTGAAGTACCCGGACTAAGATTGGGTTTCGCCAGTACGCAAACGGGTACGCGAACTTTCAATCCCAGCAGAAATTCTCGGACATGAACTTGTACGCCAGTACGCAAACGGGTACGCATACTTAGGTTCCCGGATTTCTGAAACCAACCGGTTCGCAAACGGTTGCGCATACTATGGTTCCTGGACATGGATTACATATGTGCAAGAGTACACAACATGACATATATAATAATGGTTAAGTGTTCTAAACTCTTATTTCAATCATTGAAACTTTCTTAGAGGATGACAATAGTCGTTTTCACATACTATTAGCATCAAAGTAATTTTCAAGTTATTGAAATAATTATAACGAAACATTCCAAGACAACACCAAATGATTGTATCACACAAAGAATGTAAGATGTTATTCGGAAATTTTCACATGATATAAGATGAACTTGGTCAAAGCGAAAGCTTGCCAACACATATTTCGAGAAATATGTAAGCGAGATAAAATCAGCTCGAAATCTCAAATGTGTATATACAAAACTATATTGTAATATGAGTTATGTCTCAATATAGGAGATAGAGTAGAAATAGACTTTCCAAGTGATAGATGAGTTTAAGTATCCACATACCTTTTGTAGATGAAGTTCCACAAGCTCCCCTTAGTAGTTCTTCGTCTTCAAATGATGAACGCCGTGAAGTCTAAGCTCAACTACACAATCTATGTCCTAGTCCGAGACATCTATAAATAGGCTAGAATTCAGAACTTATAGTTTTGATCACTAACATTGACAAACATGCTTGAGATAACAACGCATGCGAGTTCGACCGAGCAGTTCTCTAATACTAATCATAAACATGCGAACAACCTTACCATTTTCATGAGACCATTAAGCACTTACATTTACGCGCACATATTCTCTGTGTAGGATCAGAATCTCGCAACAACTATGTTTCAGCGAAATTATCAATGACACATCACTTAAGCGTCGCAAAACAAATCCAGAAATGATAAAATAAACGATGTCAGCTAAGAACATGACAAAGGTATGATAGTCCTGCGAAAATTAGAGAGTTTGCGAAAATGAATATTTGTAAGGTTGCGAGAATGTCGCAAACCATATCCGAAAATAAAGGACAGATTAGCTTTCATCCACTATGTATTTCCTTATAAATAGTCATTCGAGTTGTAAAGAAGAGAGAGATCTTTTTTGAGTAAGAAACAAGTAAATAGGAGAGAGAAAGTTCAGAGCAGAGATCATTCTTGACTTCTTTATCTTTCTTGCAAGAACATTCAAAAATTAATCAATAAAATTAAGAATATAAACCTAAAAATGAGTTGATCAACAATGAAATCACATGAGGGGTGTAGTGTAGGATTTCCTGCAACTACACTCTGTAAGAATATAGGTCCACTTGAGCTAGCCGATAGATATGTAACACCTCGGATGCGCGGATATAAACCATTTATCGTGTTTTACCAACTTACATAGATCTCGCCAATTGTTTCAGCGCGGAAGGACTCCTCCTCTTCTTTGAGCCGGATAAGGGAGGCATAGAACTACCCCTTCTAATAACCTTCTGAGGAGATCCATCGTCATAAAAAATCTCCCAACTCCTCTTCATTCTTCCCTTTCTTCAGAGCCTTAACTTTAACTTCGTCAAAAAAATTGGAAGTTTATCGAATTTTCCCTGGCTAGAATCAAATGACCTCGAGGATCCCTATCGCTCTTATTTATATCTTTGAAAATACAAGACTCGGGATAGCATGTGTCATCATGAATAGGCAAACCATTAAGCGCGACCACATCTTCCAGCACTGAAGTCGCTTCCCCCAAGAAAATAAAAACATGTGAGGATCAATCATATAACAAGCAAATAAGCGCACCAAACTGTCATGATCTTGCCAGAAAGGCCCATACTGAGAGGCTGCTATGGCATCCTTTATGCCCAAATAGCGGAGCATTTCCCAATGATCGGGGTTGGAGTATATGTGGTCCACCCAAGGCTCCCAAGTTGGTGGAGATTCAGCAGAAAAGCGAAGTGCGATTTACGGAAAAATGTAGTCTCCCTGTGAGCTGCTAGGCGAAGTACTTCCTCTAAGGAGGATATCGGGGACACATCAACCTGCGTATGGGTAATCCAACCATCGGATGAGGATGAAGGGAACACGTGAGGGTTCAGCATGCACGGATACGTCCGTCTGAAAATTCCATCAGTTGCAACCATTAACTAACGAATCCACATGTGATTGTTGACCTGGCCTATGACCAGTCATCAGTCAGGGGACTAATGTTGATACATGAAAATAATAAATCCTAAAAGGTATCCCGGAAAAAGCGGGGGTACAACAACCACACCCAATATTTCGATTAGCAATCTGTATGGACTAACTCCAATACACTTTCAAGAGAGTCAACTAGACTCAATCTTAATAAAGTATATCAAAGAGTTATATCTCTCTTTCTCGATTCAATTCTTACTCAAGAAAATAGAAATCTGCGAGCCTGATTGAATACAAGAGAAATCACTTGAACGGTACCAAAGACCAATGTTCAAGGATCAATCAATTTCAATCAACAACCAAAGGTCGGATTTCCCAATTGATTGATTCAAACGCACGAACCTATGTTATTTCAATTATAAAGATAAAAACAATATAGTGCAGAAAAAAAATAACACAGACACCAGAAATTTTGTTAACGAGGAAACCGCAAATGAAGAAAAACCTCGGGACTTAGTCCAGATTGAACACACATTGTATTAAGCCGCTAAAGACACTAGCATACTACAAACTAACTTCGCTCTGGACTGTAGTTTAACCCCAATCAATCTCACACTGATCCACGGTACAATTGCGCTTATTACGTCTCTGATCCCAACAGGATACTACGCACTTGATTCCCTTAGCTGATCTCACCCACAACTAAGAGTTGCTATGACCCAAAGTCGAAGACTTCAATAATCAAATCTGTATCACACAGAAAAGTCTATGGTAATAGATAAATATGTCTCCCACAGAAATACCTACGAGTTTTGTTCCGTCTTTTGATAAATCAAGGTGAACATGAACCAATTGATAACCCGGACTTATATTCCCGAAGAACAGCCTAGTATTATCAATCACCTCACAATAATCTTAATCGTATGGTGGCAAAACAAGATATTGTGGAATCACAAACGATGAGACAAAGATGTTTGTGACTACTTTTTATGTTGCCTATCGGAGATTAAATATCGAGCAAATCTTAGATAAGATAGTACTCAACACGATAGAAAACAACAAGACCAGAACACACAACTACAAAGGAAATAGTTGGGTCTGGCTTCACAATCCCAATGAAGTCTTGAAGTCGTTAACCTACTGGGTTTTGGAAAAAACCTAAGATTAAAGGAGAATCGACTCTAGTCGCAACTGGTATCACATAGGAGGTGTGGGGATTAGGTTTTCCAGTTGCAAGATTTCTCCCTTATATAGTCTTCAAATCAGGATTTGCAATCAATGTTAACTTGGTAACAAAGCATTCAATATTCACTGTTATATGAAAAACCTTATTAGACTCAAACTAATATCTTTCAACCGTTATATCGAACTTATCTTGTTAAACACAAATGAAAAGTGACTTCATTTAGATATGAGTAACCGTACATAAACGTGTACACCTTTGTTGGCTCAATAATAGTTAACCGAAGTTAGCCATATGAACACTTTCATATCAACCATCTTCATATTCACCATAACTAGTTCAAATGACTCAAATGAAACTAGTTCTAGAGTTTTTCAATTGTTTATATTCTCACAGAAGTATGCAAGACACGATTGAAGCAAAATCAATTTTGATTCACTCGAATCAATTCATGAACATTATAGCCACGGTTTGCAAAAGATTGCTTTCCGTAATATATAAATGTATTAGTTCATGAACAAACCGATTTTGTAGTTGCAGGAAATCCTACACTACACCCCTCATATGATTTCATTATTAATCAACTCATTTTTAGGTTTACACTCTTAAGCTTATTAATCAATCTTTGAATGTTCTTACAAGAAAAGGTAAAGAAATCAAGAATCACCTCTGCTCTAGACTTTCTCTCTCCTATTTACTTGTTTTTTACTCAAAAAAGATCTCTCCCCCTCTTTACAACTTGAACGACTATTTATAACGAAATACATAGTGGATGACAGCTAATCCATCCTTTATTTTCGGGTATGGTCTGCGACATTCTCGCAACCTTACAAATGTTAATTTTGCAAGCTCTCTAATTTTCGCAGGACTATCACATCTTTCTCGTAATCCTAGCTGACGTCGTTTATCATATCATTTCTGAAATTGTTCTGCGACGCTGTTGTGTTGTGTTGTTGATAATTTCGCTGAGATATTATTGTTGCGAGATTCTGATCCTACATCTTGCCTCTTCTCATATCTTCTCTGCAAAGTAGAGAATGATGTGAGAAATGCCGCAGCTGTTCATCTTTTCATGTTCTGCATTTATCACATGTATTCTTTCTTCCATTTGTTTCTTGACACGTCTTCTGTAACCGCTGATTTTCAACCGCTCACGTCTTTTCGTCTTAATGGTTTTTATTTCTTCGAGTAAAAAAAATCTCCTTTATATACTTTTCTTTTTACTTTCTCTTCTATTTTTATTCTCGCATCTCTGCAACTCTGTTATTCTTCTGCAAGTTCTCCTGTTGTATTCCCCCCCCCCCCTTCAATCCTCTTACTTTTTATTCATTCCCATACTCTATATTCAAATATGGCTCCAAGTGGTCATAGACATGAGAAGAATTTAAAAGATGTCCAAAAAGATCTTGCTGATAAAGGTTTCACACTCTCCACCATTCCCGGTGAAAATGCCAAATCAGTTCTTGCTGTCAAACTTTTCTCTGATCAGTATTTTGATGATCAATCAATCATAATTTCGCTAGGTCAGATTCTCGCAGGTCTCCCTATTCCTCTTTATGACCCTGATCTTCCTTTATTTTATGAAATTCTCGCTCACTCGGGATTTTCGCGAGCTATTTTCCAACTGAGTGGGGACTGCATCCGTATGATGCTAGAGTTCGCTAACCATGGTGCTGGTAGAGGATCTCTGTACTCCAAAGAACTTAGGGATCCTAAATTCGCAAACCTAGAGATAATTGCTGAGAAATACACAGTAGCGAGTTTCTTTGAGAATTACGAACTTATCTCCATGAAGAAAGAGAATACTCGCTGGGGTATTCGCTTAAAAAGGAAAGATAACATTGATGAAGCCAAAATTCTCATGCAAGATATTGACTGGCATTCTGGTAAAAACACAACTCCTCGCCAATCCAAAGATGATAAATGGTGTGTTTTTCCTTTAATGCTAAAAGGACCCTACATTGCTGGGTCAAATGTTCTTCCTGCGAATCTCGCTGCTTATCAACCTTGGGTTTTCTCTTGGCCCGAGAAGGAGAAAGAGGTATGTTTCTTCCCATTTAACTCACTTTATATTTCTTTATTTATTTTTTATTATTCTGTTCGCTAACTCTTGCGACATTCCGCAGATCCAAAAACTGAAAGATAGTTATAACATGACTGGGAAAGCTAGTACTCTGTTAGCTCTTCGCTCATACACAGTTGAGGTAAGAAATTTTCTCTTATGATTTTAAATTTTCTTCAATTTTCTCTTATGATTTTAAACAGTATACTGTTGCTTCCATTTCTTATTTCTATCTGTGTGTGAAGATTATTGCTGAAGTAGAAGAATCTGTCGATGTTGCGAAGACTGGTGATGAAGGTAATGGTGCTCTTCGCAGGGAAAAATCAACTGGTCCTCCTTCAAAGAAAAGGAAAGTTCGTTCTTCTTCTCCTTCAAATATTCCTCCTTATGAAAATTCTGAAAGTGACAAGGGTGATGAGGACAATGATGATCTTGCCGCAAGTGAAGATTCTCCACCTGAATCTTCTATGGCTAAGCTCTCTGGCCTCTTTTCTGATTCTCTACAAGGAATGAGAGATAGCCAATTCGCAAATACCTGCAAATCTCTCGCTACCTTTTGCGATGTCCCTTTACTGGATGATGATAGCTCTCTTCGTGGAGTTTCTAGATCAGTGACTCCTGACTTCTTGCATTCTCTTAATAGTCTGGTATACTTTGATCCTTTTACTTCTTCATTGTCATAACTCAAAATTTCTTTCTATATTAATATTTTTTATATTTTCTCGCAGGCTGGAAAAGTTTCTTTTGCTGTTGCCTCAGATCTAGAGAGAAGACGCGAAAATCTTGAAAAGAAGAATCTTTAATTTCGCACAAAGAATGAAGAATTGGAAGCTGAAGTTAAAGGTCTTCGCGAGAAAAATAGACAATTAGAAATTTATTCTTCTTCGTTTAAGAACAAAATCTCTAGTCTTCGGCAAGCTAATAATCAGCTTTACGGTATGTTACTTTTCTCTTTTCCCTTCATTCATTCATCCTGTTGTTTTATCTTATTTAAATGATCCTTTTTGCAGACATTTATGGTCTTTATGATGAAGCTACCCTTCTTCGTTCATTTCCTAATGCCTTGGATAATGATACCATTCTTGAGTGTCTTAACAATTCCTTAAATAACTTCTCAAATGATAGAATTTCATCTATTTCTCTAAATGAGCTTAAATCTAAATTTCGCCTCTTAGAAATTGACCATAGATCTAGTTTAGGCTTAGCCAACCGATTTAAGCGTCTCCTTTTTGATTCTAAAGAGAAAACCAATGAGTTAAGAACCAAAATTAGCGGTCTCATAGATGATAAGGATCGCATCTCTGATCAAGTTGCCAAGTCTTTGGCGAAATTCCAAGAGGCTCTTCTTGAAGTTCAAATTGAACGAGATGAAGCTAACCGCAAGAACATCGAACTTTGCGAAAGGGAAAATCAAATTCGTTCTCGTCTTCTTATAAGTAGTGAGGATGAATTTGTTTGGGCTGCGAAAATTTTAGATGATGCTAGAAAAGATTTATGTGTAAATGTTAGTCTCCAAGTTGAGCATACAACCTTGATTAGAGATATGATTTCTGACAGAGAAGGTTACTAACTGCTCTTCTTTACTAATCTTTTGCTTCTTATGAATTTTCATCAGATTAACAATTGATTATCTTTTGCTCGCAGATTCTGAAAATAGATATCGTGAAAAGATTGAAGAACTCGAAGCTGAAAAGGAGGAACTCGCAAAGAATCTTTCTTCTCGCAACGACAAGTATTCTATATTAAAAAATCAAATCAAGATCACCGTTGCGAATTTTAAGAATGATGCTATGCATTTTCGCAATCAAACTATCCAAATGGTTTGTGACGATCATAATATCCCACATTCTGATTATCCTTGTCTCTTGGAAGAAATCCCACAGAATACTCCTAGTTTGATTATCTCTGATAGGGAAGCTGACGATGAAGAATCTGATAGTGATGGAGGTTCTGATGGTGATGAAGATTCTGACGCAGACGAAGAAAGGAACAAGTCTGATGAATATAATGAAGGATCAACTAAGAAGTATTCTTTATTTCTTTCTTTGATTCTTTGTAATACTTGTACATTTATTTCTTCTTTCTGTATATTTGTGTTTCTTCCATTTTGACCTGCATTCATTAAAACAATTCTTCTTTGCAATACAGTTAATCAATATAATCGTTAATTCTTGAATCTCTGAGTAAATCTATCATATGGAGACATTTTATAATTTCATACATTCTCATACTTGCCTCTGTTATTTGAATCCAAATGAGAGATTTCATAAAAAATTTCTTATTTTATGTCTCAATTTCGCAGTTAATTATGTATAACTTCGTAATCTTATGCGAAGTGAATTTTGATTCTTTTCAAAATCCCATTCCTGTCTGGTCTTATTTTTCCTTCATAATTAAAGGTCTTATTATGCCACCTCTTGTCATTGCGACAAAATCGCAGGACGTTCTTGCACTTTCATGCAAAAACCCATTGATCTTGCCTTAACTTTTTCTTTTGTATTATGGCCTCTTCAGGAATATTGCGATAATATGACAGGCCTAAATATTCTTGAGAAAATGAATCCCCATGACATTGTCGTCTTGCGACGAACTCGCAGGACGTCTTCGCACTTTCATGCGAAAACCTATTGATCTCGTCTTATCCTTTTCTTTTGTATTATTGCCTCTTCAGGATTGTTGCACAAATATGACAAGCCTTAATATCCTTGCGAATAAAAAGCCTCATGACATTTGCTCTTAAGACACTTATCAGCTCCCTAATGGAGGGTTCCGCCCTTATCTCCCCCCTGGTTGCCCCTTCAAGGAGGCGTACTTCTACCATACAAGGTTAGCTCCTCCCATCCAGTCTTAACAACAACCAGTTGTTTTCGCAGCCTCTTATCCCTTTTACCTATAGGGATTATGGTTACGAGACTACACCCTAAGTGGGGTTTTCTTCAGTACGAGTGCAGTATAAGCAAAGACTTGTCAAGAATGGAAAAGTACGCTTCAAACGTCCCTGGCACTCTTGAATCAACCGTGTACCTCGGCGCCTTGATCATATCTGCACTCCTTGGGAGAGTCCTTATAGTCTCCCAACTTAAGTCATATGCTTAAGCTGAGAATCCAAGGTGCCTCTCCCGGATGGGCTTTATTGACCCCAAATCTCCATGACTCAGGTTCCGGTGGCGGTGTAGCCTTTCCCTGATCCATGCAACAGGTACCCCCTTATATGACGTACTTTAGGTCTTACATTTTCCTCTTGCGAAATTGCATTCGCGAACTAGGGTGTACGCCATAAAGGTTTGCCCCTTTCTTTTTTGTAATTTTTCTATGATTGTCTTCTGTAAAATTCATTATCTCTGCGAGGTTCTCGCAAATCATCATATTGTATTTGAATTTCGTAATCTCGATTTTTCCATTCAATCAAATGTATTTTTGAGAATTTTACTTATTGCGAGAGTATCGCAACAACTTAATCATTCATACATTTCTTGTTTTTATTACCTTTGTCATCCTCTGTTTTTTTATTATTTTCTGCTACTGCTTCCTTGGTAGTGGTATGTTCATCATTTTTATTCTGAGCTAGCATTAGTTTTGCAACATCTCTTTTTTCTTTCCTTTCGATTGCATCCACCATCAACCTCTCACTTCTTTGTGTATCTTTGATTTTGTGTCGCCAGTTTTCCTTCTTGTTTGCTCTTCCTTCGCAAGATTCTATCTCAGTTTCGTAACACCTCTTTCCTTCAACCCAATCTCCCTTTATGATTCCTACACCACTGGGGTGAGGGAATTTGATGCACTGGTGGAAAGTTGAAGCTACACCTATAATCCCATGTAGCCAAGGTCGACCAATTAACGCATTGTAGGGTGATTCTACATCAACGACACAGAATAAGATTTCAGAAGATATTCCTTTCAATGGAATTCGCATAGTAACCTCCCCTTTAGGCTTGTTAGCAGTACCATTAAAACCATATATCTTATATGTTGATGGTATAAGATCATCATCTCTTCCACCCATGGTTTTATAAGTATGATAAAATAAGATGTTCACAGAGCTTCCAGTATCGATTAGAATTCTATTAATTGCCCATGAATCTTCAGCTTCATCATCCTCATCTTCTTTCGGTTTTGGATTAATTTCTAATTTTACTACCAATGGATTGTCATGCACCTCTTCTCCTTCGGAATTTCTTCTGCGGTAAAAGAAATGATTGTTTCTCTGCCATTCCTCTAGTGGCGAGATTTTCGCAATATTCATAATTTCTCTTCCATCATTATCTCTTGCGAACACTCTACTCAAAACATTATCATGAAAATCAATTGTCTTATATGAATGTACGATAGAGTGACATAATAGATTTTTTTGCTTTTGCAACAACTTCTATGAAGAATGTTTCCTTCTTTTTCATCGTATTCACTTTGTGATGCTCTGGTGGTGGTGGCAGTGGTTGAGATTGTGGATGCCCTACCAGAAAGTCGTTTAGTTTTCCTTGATCTATCATTCTCAAAATAATTTTTTTACATTTCTGCAATCATTTGTTGTATGTCCATGAAAATGATGATAAGAACAAAACTCATGCTTCTGTGGTTTGGAGGTGGTTCCGTTCCCATGTTCCATGGTGTTGGTATATTCTCCATCAAGATTATAGCTTCCCATATCTTCTCCACACTTGCATTTAGAGGTGGCATCTTGATTTCTTCCCATACTACCTTGTGACCTCCTTGTCCTCTATTATAGTTTTGTCTTTGACCTCCATAAGTTTCTTGTGGTTGATCGAGTCTTTGAATCTTGTTATTTCCACCACGATTGTAGAAATTTCTTTCTCTTTCATACTCTTCTTGATCTCGGCTTCCCATAGCCACCAGTTTCTGTTGATTGTTACTGTCACCTTCTCTTGTTGTACTTGCGAAGTATTCGCACTGTGTTTATTAGCTTGGGTAATAAGCTTGCATTCGCTGTTTGTGAGCTGGTGTTCGCAACTGGATATGATTCCATTTCATTTTGCCTTTCCTCTAGAGCAATGTATTCTTCTTGAAGTTCTCGCAATTCAGTCATTGTGATCGTATTCTTGACTCTGTAAATTTGGACACACAATAGGTTTGTTGCAAACATAGCATTGATAAATGATAATATAAGATATCTCTCATCTACACGGACAGCCATTTCGCTAAACATAGTTCTCCATCTTTTAGTCAGGTGCTTCAAACTTTCGCCAATCCTTTGTTTTAATCCAAACACATCTTCTATGCCAGGTCGCGAGGAATTATTACTTATATATGCCCCCAAGAATGTAGTCTGCAAATGATTGAAGGATGTTATTGTGTTCTTTGGTAGACCTTCAAACCATTTTAACGCCTCGCCTGTTAAGCTGGATGCAAAATATTTGCACAATACGGCATCATGATTTTCCCATTGTAACATGCACCTCACATAGGCTTTAATGTGTTGAATTGCACAAGTTGTT
The DNA here is from genome assembly GCF_003573695.1 of Papaver somniferum. Lineage (NCBI taxonomy): Eukaryota > Viridiplantae > Streptophyta > Magnoliopsida > Ranunculales > Papaveraceae > Papaver > Papaver somniferum. The sequence goes on from NC_039358.1 coordinate 46,218,945, forward strand.
CCATCAAAAATGCTGGTTAATGCGGGCAAATTGCATTTCGGTGGTATTCCTCCTAATTGTACTTCCTTTGTAAATGGAGTTTTCGCAGCTTCTTCTATTGCTTCATCCAATTGTCTTCTGCCTACTTCTCCTCTATTATTTAGCATTCCTCTCATTTCTTCTAATTCTTTCAAGATTTTTTTATTTACACCTGAATCTTGATCCGTTGGTCTTTTTAATTTCGCCTCTCTTCTTCTGAGTTCATATTTATCTTCTCTCGCGAAATTTTGCATTTCTTCTTCATTATCCTCATCTCGTTTTCTTCTGCGATTCTCTTCCTCATCTCTATCTTTAATTTGCATATGATGATGCCTTTCATTTTCCCCTCCATGATTTTGTTCATTTCTTATCAATTCCATTCGTTGTCTTTCAGCCATTCTCTGTACTCTATCATACTCCTCATTGAGATTACCGTTATTCCGGTTTTGTGTACACCTTCTTTCTCGATTGTCGTGATTGTTCTGGAGAATTGTCTCCTGAAGCTCTTGTTCTTCCATTTCCGCTCTCAATCTTTCACGTTCGCAGATCAAACGTGCTTGTTCAGCATAATGTCTTTCAATTTCTTCTTCAATTGTCTGTTGATTTCTTTGATTTTCTCTTTCATGTAAAATTCCTCTTCCTTCCTCCCGATTTCCTTCGCCATCTTGGTCATTTCATCCCTGACGTTGTCCGTTCTCTTGATTTCCACCATTTTGCCCATCATCAAAATTTTCATTTTGTGGAACGTAACGATCATCAGCTCTATCTATTTTCGCGATATTCTTCATTAGGATTTGATATTTCTTCTTGAATATTGTTTCCATCATTGATTGTGGGTGAGTTTCGCCTCATTTATCTTCTAGTCGATCTTGAATATGATTTTGTAATACTTCTCGATCTTCTATTCTGTAGTCTTATATTTTCCATCCTTAATTCGTGATTTTGCCTTATTAGATTTGCACGTTCTTCTGCCCCAGCTTTTCTTTCTTCATGTATTCTTCGTCTCAACGTTTCTAACGCTCCAATTTCCTCATCTCCATGATATATTCCTTCATCTGCTTCTTGATTTCTCTCTTCCTGTCTATAATTTCTGTTTTGTTGCTCTTCTTATACTTCTTCTCCTCCCTTGAACTAGTGTTTGTTAAATTGGTGGTTGAATTTGATTTTCTCTATTACTTGTCATTCTAGTAGATTCTCCCATTTCACTTCTTTCTATCCCAACAATTCTCTTGCTTCTTCTAACAGTAGTCGGTTGTTCGGATGTATTTCTTCTTCTAGCAATTTCTTCAATGTTAACAATATTGCAAGAAATTATGGAAAATTCTTAATCAATCACTCTAAATTTTCACAAATCTCAATATTAATTTTCAGCTTTTTCTAAAATAATCTTCAATAATTCCCTGTTTCTAGCGCCATTATGTAGTTGCAGGAAATCCTACACTACACCTCTCATATGATTTATTAATCAACTCATTTTTAGGTTTACACTCTTAATATTATTAATCAATCTTTGAATGTTCTTACAAGAAAAGGTAAAGAAATCAAGAATCACCTCTGCTCTAGACTTTCTCTCTCCTATTTACTTGTTTTTTACTCAAAAAATATCTTCCCCCTCTTTACAAATTGAACGACTATTTATAAGGAAATACATAGTGGATGGCATCTAATCTATCCTTTATTTTCGGGTATGGTCTGCGACATTCTCGCAACCTTACAAATGTTAATTTTGCAAGCTCTCTAATTTTCGCAGGACTATCACATCTTTCTCGTAATCCTAGCTGACGTCGTTTATCATATCATTTCTGAAATTGTTCTGCGACGTTGTTGTGTTGTGTTGTTGATAATTTCGCTGAGATATTATCCTTGCGAGATTCTGATCCTACAGATTTTATAACATAACCTACTCAAGTATGCAAACGGGTACGCATACCTAAGTGGCCGGACTAAGTTTGGGTTCGCCAGTATGCAAATGGGTACGCATACCTTCCAAACTCAATTGAATTTTCGGAACTTCAAACTCACGCCAGTACGCATACTGATATGCATATTAAGTTCCCGGACTTTCATCAACCAACCAGTATGCATACGGGTATGCATACTATGGTTCCCGGACTTGGAATAACTTGCAACAGTTAGCATACAAGTACGCATACTGTGCTATATCCAATCATGGTTGATTGTTCTAAACTTTCATTTCAATCACTGAAACACTCTTAGAAGACGACAATAGCTGTCTCACACAAACTATTAGGTTCAAAGCAATTTTCAAGTGATCGAATGATCAATACGAAACATTCTGAGTCTACATCAAATGACTGTCTCACACAAATCATGTAAGATGTTACAAGGTAATTTTCACATGATCATATTTTGACTTTCATCAAGAATATAAGATGAACTTGGTTAAAGTGAAAGCTTACCAACACATATTTCGAGAAATATGTAAGCGTATCAATGTGTATAATCGAAGTCTATATACCTATACGACTTTTGTCTCAAATAGGAGATAGAGTAGATAGACTTTTGAGTGATAGATGAGTTCAAGTCTCCACATACCTTTTGTTGATGAAGTTCCAAAAGCTCCCCTTAGTAGTTCTTCGCCTTCAATCAATGAACGCCGTGAAGTCTAATGCTCAACTACACTTTCTATCCTAATCCGAGACTTAGCTATAAGTAGACTAGAAATCAAGACTTATAGTTTTGGTGACTAAACTTGATAAAAAAAGCTTGAGATAGCAACGCTTGCGATTTCGAACGAGCAGTGCTCTAAAAATCTCCCTATTTGTCAATTTTAATGACAAAATATCAGTACATATAGATTACAAATTAAATAAACTTTGTAGTTTCTCATCCAAATGCCTGATTTCCTTAGTTCTTCAACATTACTCGAAATCTTCGTCACCTCCAAATACTCCAGTGATTCTGAACGTGTTCAACTCAGTATCATAGTAGTTGAAGATCCGTATCTATAACAATGAGAAAACAGTAGCTCTCAATCATTGTTATACAGGGTCATAGTATTATTACACAACATTAAATTCCAACTGTATCAAAACTTTGACAACAATACTATGGTGATATGTATCAATCCCCCTTAGTCAATACTTCATCTCACAATGAAAACCACTCCCCTTTACATAATGATCCGTAAACCAAATGTATTTGTAGTGTGAACTACACATTAATTCTCCCCCTTTTTGTCAATATAAATTGGCAAAGGTGCGAAAACTAGTGGGATCATAATGAAATTCCCATAGATAATATCCATGACTAAAAGAGAACATATCAACTTTGTTTCGATGATTTCACATAGTCGAAACTTAGTGTATTCATCAAGGAGTTTATAAAGATACAAGAAAACTCCTACATTATTCCACAGCCGCACTCCCCACGAAGATTTGGAAATTAAGCACAAGTTCAATTAAGAACTCTCCCCCATAAAATGTCATTCCCGAAAGAACAATAAGAACGACCTTACTTTTGCAAGAAAAGAAGGATTTAATTGAATACTTTGGTACCTAACAGAACTGTTATCTACGTAGAAACAAATGTGAAATTGAATCAACACTATATTGACGTTCTAAGCCTTGGTTTCCCAAAAGATATGAATGATTCCATGGGAAAAAGGCTAGAAAACTAATGAACCAAAACAACACTAATAGACTGTTGTAAGTGTTGAAACGTAGCAATATCTAAAGGTTTGGTGAGAATATCATCCATTTGTTGTTCGGAAGGCACAAATTCCATATTGATGATATCAATATCATAGAGATATCTAATAAAATGATACCTTATGTCAATGTGCTCAGTTCTTGAGTGCTCAACAGGATTCTCGGTGATGTGAATCGCACTTGAGTTACAAAAGATCTTGATTACACCAGTGTCAATTCCATAATTAAAAAGCATTTGTTTCATCCATATAAGTTGAGTACAGCATGAACCTGCAACAATGTATTCTGCTTCGCATGTAGACAGGGATTGTGAGTTTGTTTCTTGTTATGCCATGCCACAAGATTCAACCCAACATAGTAAAATCCCCCCGAAGTACTCTTTCTGTCTTCCACACATCCTGCCTAATATGCATCTGAATAGGAAGTAAGATCAGTGTTACTATCAAAATTATAAGATAGACCATACCCGGTAGTGTGTTAGATATATCGAATGATCCTCTTTGCAGCTGCAAGATGATATTCGTTTGGATTAGCCTGAAATCTAGCACAACAACCAACATCAAAAGCAATATCAGGTCTAGTAGTTGTAAGATATAAGAGGCTTCCAATGATAGATCGAAACACTTTTGATCCACATTTACTCCTTTCTCATCTCGATGTAGTTTACCAGTAGTGGGAATATGTGTCAGTTTTGGAGTTGACTTATCAAGACCGAACCTTGTCACAAGATCCCTAGCTTATATTTCCGGGGATAAGTAAATTCCATCCTTATGTTGTTGAATCTGTAATCCTAAAAAGAATTTAGTTCACCAACATTGCTCATTTCAAACTCCTTACCAAGAGAGACTTGAAAATCTTTTGCAAGTTTCTCAGAAGTCGATCCATAGATGATAGCATCTACATAAACTTGAGCAATGACAACATCTTTCGCACTCCACTTGGTAAACAATGTTTTATCAGCTCCACCTTTCGAAAAAACTTTTCTGAGAAGAGAAGTAGTTAGTTTTTCGAACCAGGCACGAGGTGCTTGTTTCAATCCATATAATGCCTTTTTGAGCTTAAGGACATGATCTGGGAAGTCAGAATTTTCAAATCCCTTTGGTTGAGCAACATATACATCTTCCTTTAAATTTCCGTTTAGGAACGCGGATTTTATGTCCATTTGAAACAACTTAACCTTAAGAAAACAAGCATGAGCTAATAGCAACCGAATGGACTCAAGGCGTGCTATAAGAGCAAAGGTTTTGTTAAAGTCAATACCTTCAATTTCTGAATATCCTTGAGCGACAAGTCTGGCTTTATTTCTGACAATGGTGCCAAATTCATCGGACTTGTTCTTGAATATCCATTTAGTACCAACAATATTGATATTAGAGGGACAAGGTACGAGCTCCCATACATCTTGTCTTTGAAATTGATTTAACTCTTCATGCATTTTCATTCACCCAAAAGGGATCGCTAAGATCTTCATCAATATTTCTGGGTTCTACGCGAAAGATAACAACCAAAATTGTAAATATTTTGAAGTTGTCCTCTTGTCTTAGTTGTAGAATCTTTTCCTCCAATAATATTGTTAGTATCATAATTCCTTTGAACCCAGAGGTGTCGTGGAGGAACACGTTCTTGTTCCACAAGAATAGCCTGATCAGTGCTCTTCTCCTCGTCACTGGAAATATCAAAATCAGTGACTGTTGGAACAACTTCAACTGATTCTGGGAGTTCCTTGACTTTGTCAATTGTCTCAGTTGGAGGAAATTCAGCAGGAGGGTTATCATGACGAAAATTGATGATATCATCAATGATGACATTTGCAGATTCCATCATAACTTGGGTTCTGAGATTAAATACACGAAAACCACGACTATCAGAAGCATAGCCAAGAAATATATCTTCATCGCTTTTAGAATCAAATTTCCCTTTCTGTTCTCGATATTTCAGAATATAGCACTTACTTCCAAACACTATAAGATAATGTAAGTTGAGATTCCTACCGTACCACAACTCATAAGGAGTGTTTAGGGTTTTCGACCGTAGGAATACACGTTTGATCAAATAACATGCTGTGAAAACAGCTTCTCCCCAAAATCTTAATAGTAAGTTTTTGTTATGGAGCATTACCCTGGCTATTTCCTGAATGTTCATATTCTTCCTTTTTGTAACTCCATTAGCTTGCTGAGTAATGGGTGGTGAGTATTGTTGAATAATCCCCAGTTTGTCACAAAATTCAAACACCTTAGTGTCCTTGAATTCAGTTCCACGGTCATTTCTAATTTTCTTTAGTTTGCGACCTTGTTCATTCTGGATTCTATTAACAATAGTTTTGAATTCATTAAGGGTTTCATTCTTATGAGCTAAAAAAGCCACCTAAGTGAATTTGGTGTAATCATCTACCATAACTAAAACATACTTCTTCCCAGCAACCGTAGGTTGTTGAATATGACCGAAGAGATCCATACGAATTAAATCAAGTGGAGATTTAGTGAGAATATCTTGAGATGATTTATGTGGAACATTCATTTGTTTACCCTTTTGACAGGCACCACAGACACCATCAATATTTACATTGATTTTGGGAACGCCTCTAACAAGTTCTTTATTAATGATCTTAGTTAGAAGGCGATAATTGATGTGATCAAAATGCTCGTGTCAAAGATGTGTATATTCCACCTTATTCAAAGTGCAACAATTACTAAATTGAGTATCGAGAAGATAACGATTATTTTTACCACGAGTTTCCTGAAACATTACTTTTCCAGTTTTGTCTACAATGTCACAACCGTTCGCATTGAAGACAACTTTATGGCCTTTGTCACAAATTTGACTAACAGAAAGAAGGTTTGCATTCATACCTTTAACGTATACTACATCATGAATTTCAGGAACGCCAGGAAGTTTGATCATCCCCTTATTGCTTATGTAGCAACAACTCCCATCTCCGAATGTTACAGGACCTCCTTCGAAGTCGCTTGAATTCACAAACTACTAAAGATCGATCTCCAATCATATGTCGGCTACATCCACTATCAAGAAACCATTGAAAGGGTGATGTTGATTTTAGAGTAAAAGCTCCCATACTAACACTACTATCCCGTTCGGGATTTCTTGTTAGACTTGTACACCTTTTTAGAGAAGCAAACAATTGTTCAGATTTTTAATGAAGATTACTCGCAACCTTTAAACTTTTCCTGAAAGATGTACATGTATGTTGAAAATGATTGTGAGAATCACAGAACATACATAGACCAACATCTTTAATCTCATTTGAGTAGTTCTGAGTCCCATCAGGTTTCACAAAGCCTAAACCTTATCCCCTGACTTGCGACAATTCTTCAGAGAAGAATTAAAGGTGTTATTTAAATCCATTGAAGGAACTTTGACAGGCTTCAAATCCTTATACTTTGCAATTTCTGTAATAAGACCAGAATTGATACGGATTTGTTCATCCAACTTCTTCAGGAGAATAACCAGCTCTTCAGAACTTTCTCTAAGATCAGAGTTGAATCCTGGTGAAGCGTTTATCGAGAATTTACTATTCATAGAGTCAGATCACTACAAACACAAACTTATAAGGTCCTAAGCGTGTCTTGCCTGCCCAATTAAAAAAGAGAGGGTCTAACAACCACACCCAATATTTCACTTAGCAACATATATGGACTAACTTCAATATACTATTAAGAGAATCAACTAGATAATCAGACTCAATCTTAAAAAAGTACACCCAAGAGTTATATCTCTATTTCTCAATTCAATCTGCAATCAACAAGTAGGAATTTGCGAGCCCTATTGAATATATGAAATAACTTGGACGGTATCAAAAACCAATATCCAAGTGTCAATCAATATAATGAACAACCAAAGGTTAGATTCACAATTGATTGAACTTACGCACAACCTGTGATATTTCAATTATATAGAAAATATAACGCGGAAAAGAAATAACACAGACACCAGAAATTTTGTTAAGGAGGAATACCACACTGTATTAAGCCGCTACAGACACTAGCCTACTCCAAGTTAACTTCAGACTGGAATATAGTTGAGCCCTAACCAATCTCACACTGATAAAGGTACACTCGCGTTCCTTACGCCTCTAGAACCACGCTGGATTCTGCGCACTTGATTCCCTTAGTTGATCTCACCCACAACTAAGAGTTGCTATGACCCAAAGTCGAAAACTTGATAAACCTATCTGTCTCACAAAGAAAAGTCTATTGAATATATAAGTCTACCACCCAGAGATATACCTATGCGTTTTGTTCTGTCTTTTGATAAATCAAGGTGAACAAGAGTCAATTGAGATCTAGCCACTGGCCTTACTCTTCTAATTGATTTAACGTCTCCATTGAAGTGATCAAAGATCTTCGAGCGAGATTTTGGTGAATGCTTGGCCTGAACAGTGAACCACAAGCCTATTAGGACGGGACCCCCATACTTATATTCCCGAATAACATCCTAGTAATATAAATCACCTCACAATGATCTTAATCATATGGTGGAGAAACAAGATATTGTGGAATCACAAATGATGAGACGAAGATGTTTGTGACTAATTTTTATCTTGCCTATCGGAGATTAAATCTCGATCAAATCTTAGAGAAGATAGTACTCAACACGATAGAAACAGAACGGTCAGAACACGCAACTACAGAGAAAATACTTGGGTCTGGCTTCACAATCCCAATGAAGTCTTCAAGTCGTTAACCTACTGGGTTTTGGAAAAAACCTAAGGTTAAAGGAGAATCGACTCTAGTCGCAACTGGTATCGCACAGGAGTTGTGGGGATTAGGTTTCCCAGTTGCAAGAGTTCTCCCTTATATAGCCTTCAAATTAGGTTTTGCAATCAATGTTACCTTGGTAACAAAGCATTCAATATTCACCGTTAAATGAAAACATGATTAGACTCAACCTAATATCTTTCAACTGTTAGATCGAACTCAGCTTGTTACACACAAATGAAAAGTGACTTCATCTAGATATGAGTAATTGTACCTTAACGTGTACACCTTGTTGGCTCAACAATAGTAAACCGAAGTTAGCCATATGAACACTTTCATATCAGCCATATTCATCTTAACCATAACTAGTCCAAATGGCTCAAATGAAACTAATTCTAGATTTTTTCAATTGTTTATATTCTCATAGAAGTATACAAGAAACAAATCAATTACACGGTTTGAAAAAGATTGCATTCCTTAATATATAAATGTATTAGTTCATGAACAAACCGATTTTAGAACATAACCTACTCAAGTATGCAAATGGGTACGCATGCCTAAATGATCCAACTAAGTTTGGGTTCGCCAGTATGCGAACGGGTATGCATACCTTCCAAACTCAGTTGAATTTTCGGAACTTGAAACTCACACCAGTATGCATACCAGTATGCATACTAAGTTCCCAGACTTTCATTAACCAACCAGTATGCATACGGGTATGCACATTATGGTTCCCGAAGTTGGAATAACTTGCAAAATTTAGCATACAAGTACGCATACTGTGCTATATCCAATCATGGTTAATTGTTCTAAACTATCATTTCAATCATTGAAACATTCTTAGAAGACGACAATAGCTATCTCACACAAACCATTAGCTTCAAAGCAATTTTCAAGTGATCGAATGATCAATACGAAACATTTCGAGTCTACATAAAATGATTGTCTCACACAAATCATGTAAGTTGTTACAAGGCAATTTTCACATGATCATCTTTTGACTTTCGTCAAGAATATAAGATGAACTTGGTTAAAGTGAAAGCTTACTGACACATATTTCGAGAAATATGTAAACGAGTTAAAGATCGAAATATCAAATGTGTATAATCGAAGTCTATATAGCTATACGAATTTTGTCTCAAATAGGAGACAAAGTAGATAGAATTTTGAGTGATAGATGAGTTCAAGTCTCCACATACCTTTTGTTGATGAAGTTCCACAAGCTCCCCTTAGTAGTTCTTTGTCTTCAATCAATGAACGCCGTGAAGTCTAATGCTCAACTACACTTTCTATTCTAATCCGAGACTTATCTATAAGTAAACTATAAATCAAGACTTATAGTTTTGGCAATTAAACTTGACAAACAAGCTTGAGATAGCAAAGCTTGCGAGTTCGACCAAGCAGTGTTCTAACATGTTGGAATTATGGATGGGTTTTTGTGAAGATTCTTTCTACGAGTTTTTTTTGGGCTCTAGTGTTCAATTAATGTTTTGGTTTTTAACTTTTTGTCGAGCTATGGAGCTTTTTAAAAGTGTTGGGATGTAAGTGGAATCTCACATCCGTGTGTGAGAATGTGATTTGCATTCAATCAACTTTGTAATGTTTACTTTTATATTATCTTGGGTTTCTTACACTCTAAAGTCTAAAGTAAGAAGTATTTCACCGTGATTTGTACTTTGTACTTACTCATTCACTAATGCAAAACCATTTTCTTGAGAAAAAAAAACAAAAAAAGTATATAAAGGGAACCTTATATATAGCAAAGAAAGCTACTTGAGGTTTTGAATTTTAGGTTTGGAATTCCATTTTTAATGCCAACCAGGGGAAATTGGAAAAGTGCCCCAAAATCGATAACAACACAGGAAAAATACCCCATTATGGACAAAAGGGGAAAATACCCCATTTTGTCACCTTATCCATCCAATGCAGTTAAGTCACATGTGTGGGATAACACGTCCAAAAAAAGACAAACGTACCCTTCATAATTTATGCTTCACGATTTGATTTTCAGGGTTTAGGCTTATATGGTTCAGGGATTAAATATTTTTCTGGTTTTGGTTTTTCTTCATTAATTTTTATTCAAAGTTGTCTTTCAAGGCATAGTTCTTTTAAAAATTAAAAAAATTTAAATATTTTACTAATAAAAATAAAAGATGGAAACCTACTAATTTATGAAAACATGTCTATAATCAAAAGCTAGTAAAGACATCATAGAAGCCAAGATTCATAAATCACTCACTTCCTACATAAGATAAAAAAAAATCAACTACTTTATGTCTCAAAAACTTATGCATAGTCAAAAGCTAATAAAGACAGCCTAGAAACCAAGATCCAGAGATCACTTACTTTTCCTCTGTGTGTAACACCCTCATTTGGTAAATGGAAACTTTCTTTCTGTTTCGCAAGTAAAAATTTGGTTTCATTTTACCAGTACCCATCTCTAATTCTTGGCTATCCTCGCCTCATGAACAATTGCAACTGCAATTCAAAATCAAAATGTAAATCTATTAAAACATTCAATAATCTATTCATTTCTATCTCAAAACTTAAATGTCATTCTTCTGGTTTTCCACTTTATAAGGAGATGGAATGGATTGGTATTCAACCTAATACATTGAGATTTAATATTTTAATAAATTCTTGTTTCCAATTATATGGAGTCAATTATAGCTAGTTCAGAGAATTTCTTTAAGAAGGGATATGATCCTAATATTATAATATTCAATACGCGAAAGGGGTCTCTATGCAAGAAATGAACCGTCCTGCCCTTCAAGTGTTTTATAATTATTATAAAAAGTTAAAAGTTAAAAGTTAAATATTTTTAAATTAATATAATTTTTCTTTCTTATCTTTAAGTATTTTGAAAATATATTAAAAAAACAATTGATCTCTGAACCCTGAAAGTTCAACCTTGAACCCCGATAATCAAATCGTAACCCTAAAGTTGAAAGTTACATTTTCCCTTTAAGTCACATGGGTTGCCCCACACATGTGACTTATCTTGGTTGGATGGAAAAGGTGACGAGATGTGGCATTTTCCCAGCCTGTCCACAATGGGGCACTTCTCCAAACTTGTTATTAATTTTGGAGCGGTGTTTCAAGTTTCCCCACCAACTGTTACATCCATATTAATTTTGCGCATATCCGTATTTTGCGACTATATCCTGAAAGTAATTTGGTCTTCGTTCATATGTTTTATAAGTTTTATACTTTAACAATAATTATATTGTGGAGTGTCTTTCATTCTGGAGTGGTGTATTGCAATCAAGAAAAACTTTGAGTGAATTGTTGATTATCTCATAAACCAGAATTGGTTTAGACTTCCGCATTGTCCGTCGATGGTTTTAAGTCACCCAACAATCAACTAGTTAGCATGATTATAATAAGTTTACAACTTGAAGCTTATCTAGTCACTTAAAAATTCCAAGATACAAACGGGTATCTTGGAAAACTTCTTGGATATATTTGCTCACATTAAAATTAAAACGGCGACAACTAGTTATTATTACAATTTCCTACGATAATAAGAATAGCATAGACTTATTACGTCATCGCTAGTAAGCTTTACTACCTATATTATCATAAAATTTATGTTTATGTTATGCATCAACCATATATTTCCAGCTAATTTTATAATGCCTTACATAGCTTCTATAACAAGCAATAGAAATCAGACATTAGCATTTATGTATGCGTGACACTTAAAATCGTGTAGGATTAGCTGCATAAACTCAAGTGATTTGATGCACTTAGCATTTTTACAATGTATATTACATGACCATCTCATTTTTCCAAGGATGAAAATCACAAATTTCATATCCTACATAGGAACAAAACATAACCGTTGAAAATAAGTCATCTAAAATTGCAAAAGTATTATCGACTATCTACTAATTGCAAAGATTGAATCAAAAAAATTGATTTGGCATGTAGAATGAGCCGCTCGAATGCCTAAGCACTATGTGTTAGAGCATAGCTCGGTCGACCTCGCATGCGTTGCTATCTCAAACATGTTTTTCAATGTTAGTGATCAAAACTATGAGTCTTGATTTCTATCCTACATAGCTAAGTCTCAGACTAATATAGAAAAGTGTAGTTGAGCTCAAGTAATTCATGGCGATTCATCATACAACGACGAAGATCTATTCAAGGAACCGTGGAACTTCATCAACAAAAAGGTATGTGGAGACTTGAACTTATCTATCACTCAAAAGTCTATCTCTTCTATATCCTACATCTTATGAGACAAAAGTCATATGCTATATAGACTGATCATACACATTTGATATTTCGAGCCGAGTATATCTCGCCTATCTATATCTCGAAATCATGTGTTGGTAAAGCGTTTCTGTTTGATCAAGTTTATCTTCACCTAGTGACAAAAGTCATGAAAAGTTTCAATTACTTTGAGAATTGCTCTGACGCGATACGGTCTGTGAATAACGGCTATATAACGTCCTCTGAGAATGTCTCAATGATTGGAATGAGATTTTAGATTACATAACCATGTATTCCTTAATCCGAAGTTTTCGAACTTTGTTGATTGATAGAAACCATAGGAATTGGCTTTGCCAAGTCCACGAACTGACGGAAGTTCTTGTACCGAGAATTTGTGCTGGGATTTTCCAAAAACTCGTTTGCGTGTAAGTCCGTGAACTTAGTCCGCGAACTGGCGAAAGTCTCTTTGCCGAGATTTTCTGCTAAGTTTTGAAAACTCCACCGGTTGTCTTAAGTCCGCGAACTTATTTGTGATCTTAAGAGGTTATGATCTAAAGATGTGCTCTGAACATGAAGCTTAAATTACTAAGGAATGATTTATGCAAACCATGGCTATAAAGTTCATGAGACGATTCAATCGAATCGAATCATCTTTGTTTCAATTGTGTCTTATGTAGTTACATAAGATCTCATAGCAATTGAACAACTCTTTAACTAGTTCATTTGAGTCAATTGAACTAGTTATGGTGAAGAAGAACAAGGTTAATATGAAATGCTCATATGGTTAACCTTTTGGGTTACTATGTTGAACCAACATACACGTACACGTTTGGGCATGGTTTTCACAAACCCAGTAAACGTCTACCCAAGTGTGTGTGATCGTGAGAGTTCTCCGATAGGCAAGATAAAGAAGTCACAAACATCTTCGTCTCACTGTTTGTGATTCCTCGACAAACCGCCTGTGTAGTCAGGAAGGATTGTAGAGAGGTGATTGATTAATCTAGGTTGTTCTTCGGGAATATAAGACCGGATTATCAATTGGTTCATGTTCACCTTGATTTCATATCTTAAGACGGAACAAAAGCTAGGGTTTATTTGTGGGAGACAGATTTATCCTTTGATAGACTTTTTTGTGTGAGACAGATTTGTTTATTATCAATTCTGCGATTTTGGGTTGCAGCAACTCTTGGTTGTGGATGAGATCAGCTAAGGGAATCAAGTGCGCAGTATCCTGCTGGGATCAGAGGCGTAGGAGTACAACTGTACCTTGGATCGGTGGGAGACTGATTGGGGTTCAGCTATAGTCCAGTCCGAAGTTATTTTGGAGTAGGCTAGTGTCTGTTGCGGCTTAATACAGTGTGTATTCAATCTGGACTAGGTCCCGGGATTTTTCTGCATTTGCGGTTTCCTCGTTAACAAAACTTCTGGTGTCTGTGATATTTCTTTTCCGCATTATATTTTATATAATTGAAATAATACAGGTTGTGCGTTCATGATCATCAATTGGAAATCCAACCTTTGGTTGTTGATTGATATTGATTGTTCCTTGGACATTGGTCTTTGGTACCGTCCAAGCTATTCCTTGTATTTGATAAAGACTCGCTATTGATTTTATCTTGAGTAAAAATCAAATCAAGAGAGAGATATTAACTCATTGAGATACTTTTATCTAAATTGAGTCTGACTGTCTAGTTGATTCTCTAGCAAAGAATTTCGGAGTTAGTCCATACAGATTTATAAACGAAATATTGGGTGGTGCTGTTAGACTCCCGCTTTTTCAATTGGTATCAGAGCAGGCAAACACGTTTAAGACCTCAAAAGTCTGTGTTGGTAGCGATCTGACTATATGGACCATAAAGTCTCAATTAACGCTTCACCAAGTTTGAAAAACAACCGCAAGAAAAGGTCTGATAAACTGGTTACTCTTCAAAAGAGATTGGAAGAACAAATCCGGATCTATTCTGGTCTTTTTGCAGAAATTGCAACTCTTAAGGATTTGATATCCAGTAAGAGTCTGTCATTGAATCCGAGAGAATACAGTTGTTCTTTTCAAATGAATTGTCACCATTCAGATAATGTTCAACGATCGTTTGTTGAGAAAACTGATGTGACTAGGAACCAGTCAGACAAATGTCAAGGGTCTGGGTCATATGGATGCTCATCGAATCATCCTCAATAAGCATGTATGTCTTCTTTAAGGAGTCTGGAGGCTGCAAGTAATCCTTGCAAGAATACTTTGCAACCTTGTGTTACTCAAAAAGGACATACAATTCTGACAGGAAATTCCAAACAGAAAAATACTAGTAATATGAGTAACCTTGCCCTTTGTTCTATCTCTTCCCTTCAATGGTGTAGTGACAGTCGTTGTGATCTTTTTCTACATGTGCTAGGCGATTCTCCACTTTGTGTGTTGTCTATCGCTTCTAAAAGTGGAGTAGACTCTACAATCAGAACAAAAGGAGAACTTCCGGTTGGTTGTTATTCTTCTCAATTAGAACCAGAAAATGTTGATACAACTCTAAACAATCTCTCTTGGAAAAAAGATAATGGATGATGAGTTAGAGCAACTTCACAGACAAGTTGTGTGGAATCTTGTATCGTGCAAGTCCAAAGTCTATAATATTGATTCTAATTGTGTTTCCAGGAATAGGAGATGTAGTTGCAAGAAATCCTACATTACACCCCTCATATGATTTCATTATTACTCAAATCATTTTTAGGTTTACACTCTTAATTTTATTGATCAATCTTTGAATGTTCTCACAAGAAAAGATAAAGGAATGAACTATGAACTGATCTCCATGAAGAAAGAGAATACTCGCTGGGGTATTCGCTTAAAAAGGAAAGATAACATTGATGAAGCTAAAATTCTCATGCAAGACATTGACTGGCATTCTGGTAAGAACACAACTCCTCGCCAATCCAAAGATGATAAATGGTGTGTTTTTCCTTTAATGCTAAAAGGACCTTACATTGCTGGGTCAAATGTTCTTCCTGCGAATCTCGCTGCTTATCAACCTTGGGTTTTCTCTTGGCCCGAGAAGGAGAAAGAGGTATGTTTCTTCCCGTTTATCTCACTTTATATTTCTTTATTTGTCTTTATTATTTTGTTCGCTAAATCTTGCGACATTCTGCAGATCCAAAAACTGAAAGATAGTTATAACAGGACTGGGAAAGCTAGTACTCTGTTAGCTCTTCGCTCATACACAGATGAGGTAAGAAATTTTCTCTTATGATTTTAAACATTATACTGTTGCTTCCATTTCTTATTTCTATCTGTGTGTGAAGATTATTGATGATATAGAAGAGCCTGGTAATGTTGCGAAGACTGGTGATAAAGGTAAAGGTGCTCTTCGCAGAGAAAAATCAACTGCTCCTCCTTCAAAGAAAATGAAAGTCCGTTCTTCTTCTCCTTCAAATATTCCTCCTCATGAAAATTCTGAAAGTGACAAGGATGATGAGGACAATGATGATCTTGCCGCAAGTGAAGATTTTCCACCTGAATCTTCTATGGCTAAGCTCTCTGGCCTCTTTTCTGATTCTATGCAAGGAATGGGAGATAGCCAATTCGCTAACACTTGCAAGGCTCTTTCTACAATTTGCGATGTCCCTTTGCTGGATGGTGATAGTTCTCTTCGTGGAGTTTCTAGATCAGTGACTCCCGACTTCTTGCATTCCCTCAATAGTCTGGTATATTTTTATCCTTTTATTTCTTCATTGTCATAACTCAAAATTTCTTTCTATATTAATATTTCTTATATTTTATCGCAGACTGGAAAAGCTTCTTTCATTGTTGCCTCGGATCTAGAAAGGAGACGCGAAAATCTTGAAAAGAAGAATCTTCAATTTCGCACAAAGAATGAAGAATTGGAAGCTGAAGTTAAAGGTCTTCGCGAGAAAAATAGACAACTAGAAATTGATTCTTCTTCGTATAAGAACAAAATCTCTAGTCTTCAGCAAGTTAATAATCAGCTTTACGGTATGTTACTTTTCTCTTTTCCCTTCATTCATTCATCCTGTTGTTTTATCTTATTTAAATGATCCTTTTTGCAGACATTTATGGTCTTTCTGATGAATCTACCCTTCTTCGTTCATTTCTGAATGCCTTGGATAATGATACCCTTCTTGAGTGTCTTAACAATTCCATAAATAGTTTCTCAAATGATAGAATTTCATCTATTTCTCTAAATGAGCTTAGATCTAAATTTCGCCTCTTACAAATTGACCATAGATCTAGTTTAGGCTTAGCCAACCGATTTAAGCGTCTCTTTCTTGATTCTAAAGAGAAAACTAATGAGTTAAGAACCAAAATTAGCGGTCTCATAGATGATAAGGATTGCATCTCTGATCAAGGTGCTAAGGCTTTGGCGAAATTCCAAGAGACTCTTCTTGATGTTCAACTTGAACGAGATGAATCTAGCCGCAAGAACATCGAACTCTGCGAAAGGGAAAATCAAATTCTTTCTCGTCTTCTTATAAGTAATGAGGATGAATTTGTTTGGGCTGCGAAAATCTTAGATGATGCCAGAAAAGATTTAGGTGTAAATGTTAGTCTCCAAGTTGAGCATACAGCCTTGATTAGAGATATGATTTCTGACAGAGAAGGTTACTAACTGCTCTTCTTTACTAATCTTTTGCTTCTTATGAATTTTCATCAAGTTAATAATTGATTGTCTTTTGCTCGCAGATTCTGAAAGTAGATATCGTGAAAAGATTGAGGAACTCGAAAATGAAAAGGAGGAACTCGCAAAGAATCTTTCTTCTCGCAACGACAAGTATTCTAGATTAAATAATCAAATCAAGATCACTGTTGCGAATTTTAAGAATGATGCTATGCATTTTCGCAATCAAACTATCCAAATGATTTGTGACGATCATAATATCCCACATTATGATTATCCTTGTCTCTTGGAAGAGATCCCACAGAATACTCCCAGTCTGATTATCTCTGATAGCGAAGCTGATGATGAAGAATCTGATGGTGATGAAGGTTCTGACGCAGACAAAGAAGGGAAGAAGTCTGATGAAGATAATGAAGGATCAACTAAGAAGTAGTCTTTGTTTCTTTCTTTGATTCTCTGTAATACTTGTACATTTATTCCTTCTTTCTGTATATTTGTGTTTCTTTCATTTTGACCTGCATTCATTGAAACAATTCTTCCTTGCAATACAGTTAATCAATATAATCATTAATTTTTGAATCTTTCAGTAAATCTATCATATGGAGACAAATAACATTTTCTAATTTCATTCATTCCCATACTTGTCTCTGTTATTTGTATCCAAATGAGAGATTCTATAAATTTTTCTTATTTTATGCCTCAACTTCGCAGTTAATTATGTATAATTTCGCTATCTTATGCGAAGTGAATTTTGATTCTTTTCAAAATTTCATTCCTGTGTGGTCTTATTTTTCCTTCCTAATTAAAGGTCTTATTATGCCACCTATTGTCATTGCGACAAAATAGCAGGACGTCCTTGCACTTTCATGCAAAAACCCATTGGTCTTGCCTTAACTTTTTCTTTTGTATTGTGGCCTCTTCAGGGATGCTGCGACAATATGACAGGCCTAAATATTCTTGCGAAAATAAAGCCCCATGACATTGCCGTCTTGCGATGAAATCGCAGGACGTCTTCGCACTTTCATGCGAAAACCCATTGATCTCGTCTTATCTTTTTCTTTTGTATTATTGCCTCTTCAGGTTTGTTGCACAAATATGACAAGCCTTAATACCCTTTCGAATAAAAAGCCTCATGACATTTGCGTCTTAAGACACTTATCATCTCCCTAATGGAGGGTGCCGCCCTTATCTCCCCCTGGTTGCCCCTTCAAGGAGGCGTACTTCTACCATACAAGGTTAGCTCCTCCCATCCAGTCTTAACAACAACCAGTTGTTTTCGCAGCCTCTTATCCCTTTTACCTATAGGGCTTATGGTTACGAGACTGCACCCTAAGTGGGGTTTTCTTCAGGCCGAGTGCAGTATAAGCCAAGACTTGTCAAGAATGGCAAAGTACGCTTCAAACGTCCCTGGCACTCTTGACTCAACCGTGTACCTCGGCGCCTTGATCAGATCTGCACTCCTTGGGAGAGTCCTTATTACCTTAGTCGCCCAACCTAAGTCATATGCTTAAGCTGAGAATCCAAGGTGCCTCTCCCGGATGGGCTTTATTGACCCCAAATCTCCATGACTCAGGTTCCGGTGGCGGTGTAGCCTTTCCCTGAGCCATGCAACAGGTACCCCCTTATATGACGTACTTTAGGTCTTACATTTGCCTCTTGCGAAATTGTATTCGCGAACTAGGGTGTACGCCATAAAGGTTCGCCTCTTTCTCTTTTGTCATTTTTCTCTGATTTTCTTCTGTAAAATTCATTATCTCTGCGAGATTCTCGCACATCATCATATTGTATTTGCATTTCGCAATCTCAATTTTGTCATTCAATAAATGTATTTTGAGAATTTTACTTATTGCGAGAGTCGCAACAACTTAATCATTCATACATTTCTGTTTTTATTACCTTTGCCATCCTCTGCTTCTTTATTATTTTCTACTACTGCTTCTGCTTCCTTGGTAGTGGTATGTTCATCATTTTTATTCTGAGCTAGCATTAGTTTCGCAACATCTCTTCTTCTTTTCTTTCGATTTCATCCACCATCAACCTCTCACTTCTCTGTGTATCTTTGATTTTGTGTCGCCAGTTTTCCTTCTTGTTTGCTCTTCCTTCGCAATATTTTATCTCAGTTTCGTAACACCTCTTTCCTTCAACCCAATCTCCCTTTATGATTCCTACACCACTGGGGTGAGGGAATTTGATGCACTGGTGGAAAGTTGAAGCTACATCTAGAATCCCATGTAGCCAAGGTCGACCAATTAACGCATTGTAGGGTGATTCTACATCAACGACGCAGAATAAGATTTCGGAAGATATTCCCTTCAATGGAATTCACATAGTAACCTCCCCTTTAGGCTTGTCAGCAGTACAATTAAAACCATATATCTTATATGTTGATGGTATAAGATCATCATATCTTCCTCCCATAGTTTTATAAGTATGATAAAATAAGATGTTCACAGAGCTTCCAGTATCGATTAGAATTCTATTAATTGCCCATGAATCTTCAGCTTCATCATCCTCATCTTCTTTCGGTTTTGGATTAATTTTTAATTTTAATACCAATGGATTATCATGCACCTCTTCTCCTTCGGGAATTTCTTCTGCGGTAAAAAAAATGATCTTTTTCTGCCATTCCTCTAGTGGCAAGATTTTCGCAATATTCATAATTTCTCTTCCATCGTTATCTCTTGCGAACACTCTACTCAAAACATTGTCATGAAAATTTTCAATTGTCTTATATGAATGTACGATAGAGTGACAAAAATAGATTTTTTACTTTTGCACCAACTTCTATGAAGAATGTTTCCTTTGTGATGCTCTGGTGGTGGTGGCAGTGGTTGAGATTGTGGGTGCCCTACCAAAAAGTGGCTTAGTTTTCCTTGATCTATCATTCTCAAAATAATTATTTTTACATTTCCGCAATCATTTGTTGTATGTCCATGAAAATGATGATAAGAACAAAACTCATGGCTTATGTGGTTTGGAGGTGGTTCCGTTCCCATGTTCCATGGTGTTGGTATATTCTCCATCAAAATTATAGCTTCCCATATTTTCTCCACACTTACATTTAGAGGTGGCATCTTGATTTCTTCCCATACTACCTTGTGACCTCCTTGTCCTCTATTATAGTTTTGTCTTTGACCTCCATAAGTTTCTTGTGGTTGATCGAGTCTTTGAATCTTGTTATTTCCACCACGATTGTAGAAATTTCTTTCTCTTTCATACTCCTCTTGATCTCGGCTTCCCATAGCCACTAGTTTCTGCTGATTGTTACCCGTCACCTTCTCTTGTTGTACTTGCGAAGTATTCGCTACTGTATTTATTAGCTTGGGTAATAAGCTTGCATTTGCTGTTTGTGAGTTGGTGTTCGCAACTGGATATCAACTGGATATGATTCCATTTAATTTTTCCTTTCCTCTAGAGCAATGTATTCTTCTTGAAGTTCTCGCAATTCAGTCATTGTGATCGTATTCTTGACTCTGAAAATTTGGACATACAATAGGTTCGTTGCAAACATAGCATTGATAAATAATAATATAAGATATCTCGCATCTACATGGCCAGCCATTTCGCTACACATAGTTCTCCATCTTTTAGTCAGGTGTTTCAAACTTTCGCCAATCCTCTGTTTTAATCCAAACACATCTTCTATACCAGGTCGCGAAGAATTATTACTTATATATGCCCCTAGGAATATAGTCTGCAAATGATTGAAGGATGTTATTGTATTCTTTGGTAGACCTTCAAACCATTTTAACGACTCTCCTATTAAGCTGGATGCGAAATATTTGCACAATACGGCATCATGATTTTCCCATTGCAACATGCACCTCACATAGGCTTTAATGTGTTGAATTGCACAATTTGTTCCATCAAAAATGCTGGTTAATGTGGGAAAATTGCATTTCGGTGGTATTCCTCCTAATTGTACTTCCCTTGTAAATGGAGTTTTCGCAGCTTCTTCTATTGCTTCATCCAATTGTCTTTTGCCTACTTCTCCTCTATTATTTAGCATTCCTCTCATTTCTTCTAATTATTTCAAGATTTGTTTATTTACACCTGAATTTTGATCCATTGATCTTTTTAATTTCGCCTCTCTTCTTCTGCGTTCATGTCTTTCTTCTCTCGCGAAATTTTGCATTTCTTCTTCATTATCTTCATCTCGTCTTCTTCTGCGAGTTTCTTCTTCACCCCTATCTTGAATTCTCAAATGATTATGTTTCTCATTTTCCCCTTTATGATTTTGTTCATTCCTTATTAATTCTATTCGCTGCCTTTCAGCCATTCTCTTTATTCTATCGTACTCTTCATTGATATTACCGTTATTCCGGTTTTGTGTACGCCTTCTTTCTCGATTGTCGTGATTGTTCTGGCGAATTGTCTCCTGAAGCTCTTGTTCTTCCATTTCCGCTTTCAATCTTTCACATTCGCAAATTAAACGCGCTTGTTCAGCATAATGTCTTTCAATTTCTACTTCAATCGTCTGTTGATTTCTTTGAGTTTCTCTTTCATGTAAAATTCTTCTTCCTTCCTCTCGATTTCCTTCGTCATCTTGGTCATTTCGTCCCTGACGTTGTCCGTTCCCTTGATTTCTGCCATTTTGCCCATCATCAAAAGTTTCATTTTGTGGAACGTAACGATCATCAGCTCTTTCTCTATTTTCGCGGTATTCTTCATTAGGATTTGATATTTCTTCTTGAATATTGTTTCCAGCATTGATTGTGGGTGAGTTTCGCCCCATTTCTCTTCTAGTCGATCTTGAATATGATTTTGTAATACTTCTCGATCTTCTACTCTGAAGTTTCATATTTTCCATCCTCAATTCGTGATTTTGCCTTGTTAGATTTGCACGTTCTTCTGCCTCAGCTCTTCTTTCTTCATGTATTCTTCGTCTCAACGTTTCTGACGCTCCAATTTTTTCATCTCTATGAGTTATTCTTTCATCTGATTCTTGATTTCTCTCTGCCTGTCTATAGTTTCTGGTTTATTGCTCTTCTTCTGCCGAATTTGATTGCCAAGTGTGTATACTCACCCTATCATAATCTGTATTCCTCCCTTGTACTAGTGTTTGTTGAATTGGTGAATTTGATTTTCTCTATTACTTCTCATTCTAGTAGATTCTCCCATTTCACTTCTTTAGTGTTTGTTGAATTGGTGAATTTGATTTTCTCTATTACTTCTCATTCTAGTAGATTCTCCCATTTCACTTCTTTCTCTCCCAGCAATTCTCTTGCTTCTTCTAACAGTAGTCGGTTGTTCAGATGTATTTCTTCTTCTAGCCATTTCTTCAATGTTAACAATATTGCAAGAAATTATGTAAAATTCTTAATCAATCACTCTAAATCTTCACAAATCTCAATATTAATCTTCAATTTTTTCTAGAATAATTTTCAATACGTCCCTGTTTCTAGCGCCATTATGTAGTTGCAGGAAATCCTACACTACACCCCTCATATGATTTCATTATTACTTAGCTCATTTTTAGGTTTACACTCTTAATTTTATGGATCAATCTTTGAATGTTCTTACAAGAAAAGATAAAGGAATCAAGAATGACCTATGCTCTAGACTTTCTCTCTCCTATTTACTTGTTTCTTACTCAAAAAGATCTCCCCCCTCTTCTTTACAACTTGAACGACTATTTATAGGGAAATACATAGTGGATGACAGCTAATCTGTCCTTTATTTTTGGGTATGGTCTGCGACATTCTCGCAACCTTACAAATGTTAATTTCGCAAGCTCTCTAATTTTCGCAGGACTATCACATCTTTCTCGTGATTCTAGCTGACTTCGTTTATCGTATCATTTCTGAAATTGTTCTGCGACGCTGTTGTGTTGTGTTGTTGATAATTTCGCTGAGACATTATCGTTGTGAGATTCTGATCCTACATGGGAGATTATTTAGACAGTTTTAGAGATAATCTCAGGCTCATTCCTCAAGGACACTCACAAGTTGAAGAATTTGAGTCTAAAGAAATGTTTGTTACTACGGAATGCTCCTTGTCCTTTCCTACATATAACTGTAGCAAGTCCTATGTGACAAGCGCTTCCAAGAACAAAAGAAGAAGAATCTCTTCTCATAGAAAGTCACTATGGGATAAACAAGGGGAGATTTTTGGTTCCATCATGTCTACCTAACCCTAGACGTTCGCGTCCCCATGTTTGTCTTGGGAAAATGGGGATTTGCATCTTTTTGGCTCAAGAAGTCTATTTTTGGTCATTTTTGCATATATCTATATAAATCTCTAAAAATACAAAAGTTTTTATTTTATCCATGGTTTTAGTCGTTCGCAAACGGGAGTCTCGAAAGTTCTGTTCCATGGCACCTGTTACTAGATGCAACACAAGCAGGAATGCAACTCTGGAAGCTAACGTACGTCGGTGTACTGGAATAGCCTCCTCAAGATTGAAGAAAGTGAAGGCTACAATTAATGGTAAAAATTCTTCCTTGAATTGGTTCTTGACTTCTTATCAAAGTAATGAAAACTTCAGGAACCTGGTAAAAGATTTCATCAGCAAAAGAAACAACTTAAAGTCTCGGATTACTACATCCTTAGAAGATATTGTTCACTATGAACGAATGATGTCTCAATCCACAAACACTGTAAGAAAACTAGAAAAAGAACTTAGTAAGTTGACAGTGTTTTCAAAAGATTTGGAGGAGTTGAATGATCCCTTTGTCAATGGAACTCTTCAATAACGAGAAAGAGTTCTCTGAAGAAACTTTAGAAAAGTTCATTATTGCCTAGTATGTCTTCTTTTTGGATTAGTTGGAATAATAACTAGTGCTTTGAATAGCGATGATTGTGACTACACATAGCTATTTTTGTTTTCATCTTCTTATTTGTTTTTTAAAGGTTTATTGGTATTAAATTCTAAAAATATTTGGAGGATGATGTTATTGCAGTATTGATCGTTATGATTTTGTGATATTGTAATTTGATTATGGGATATGTATTGTTTGCGTCTGTGAACTTGAAGGTCCCATATGCTGTCAAAAGTAAAGTCGTTCATGAATTGGTATTCGTATTAATGAAAGGACGAATGGACTTTTGACAAGTACATAAGTTATGCCTATGCAGTCATGTATTTGATGGAAAATAGGATAAAATCTTTTGTTTGACAAGGATAAAGTATATTATATCGTTATGATGGAAAATAGAATAGATCCTTGTATGTTTTCCACGGTATTGATCTTCGTTGATCCATTTTGTTATGTTTTACCGTGAAGGCTCCATTGTGTGTCTTATGTTGAGCACGATACAACTAAGTCGATTATTCTTATTGGATTTGTTGGTTGTTCCATAAGATGTTATATGTTGAGCATTATGAACTAAATTAATCATCTTGGTTGGTTATTTAGTTATTTGCTCCGAAAATCTTTTTTTGTCGAGCAAATCCTTTGACAATTAAATTGATTACTTTTATGATTAGTTTGGTTGTTTGTATTCCAATTAGATTAATAATAAGTTCTCTTGTAATTAGTCTAGTTGAGTTTTCATATATTGCACAAGTTCTTGTGTTGAGTATATGAACGACTATACAAATCATGTTCTATTGGTTAATATAGTCGTATATTCCGTAAGGTTTTTCCTTATGTTGAGTATGTGAACGATTAAGTTAGTCGTCTCCGTATGATTACCTTAGTCGTAGCTCCGTAAGTTTACTTATGTTGATAGTTGCGTATTCCAATTAATCATGGGTTTTCTTGTGACTAATTTGGTTGAGTTTTGGATATAGAAAATCATTTCTATGGTTTTTTGTGTCCAATTTAAAAATCCTTCTTTTCTTTCGAAATTAAGGTCGCTCTTGTTGTTCTTTCGGGAATGACATCAAATGGGGGAGAGTTATTTTGAACTTGTGCTTAATGGTAATATCTTGCGGGGTGTGCGGCTGTGGAATTTTATAGGGGTGATCTTGTATCTTAAAACTCCTTGATGAATGCATTTATCTTCGACTTTATGATTGCATCTAAATTAAGTTGGTATGTATTTTTCTTTTAGTTTATGAAATGTCTCTTGTGGAAATTTCATTATGATCCCGTTCTTGTACATTTGCCAATTTTATTGACAAAAAGGGGGAGAAATATTGTAGTTCACACTACAAATACATATGGTTTTTGGATCATTGTGTAAGGGGGAGTGGTTTCCATAATCGAGATGGAGTATTGACTAAGGGGGAGAGATACATATCACCATAGTATTATTGTTAAAGTTGTGATACAATTGGACTTTGATGTTACATAATAATACTATGACACTGTTTAATAATGATCGAGAATCTCGATTTCTCTCGTTGTTATAGCTACGGATCTTCAACAACGGTGATGCTAAACTTACAACCTTTGGGATCATTGGAGTACTTGGAAGGACGAAGATTTCAGGGAGCGTTGAAGATTAGACTATGGAATAGGAGCCACTAAAGTTTATCTTTTTTGTATTCCATATGTATTAATAGTTTTTCACTAAAATTGACAAAGGGGGAGATTGTTAGAGCATAGCTCGGTCGACCTCGCATGTGTTGCTATCTCAAGCATGTTTGTCAATGTTAGTGATCAAAACTATGAGTCTTGATTTCTAGCTTACATATCTAAGTCTCGGACTAGGATAGAAAAGTGTAGTTGAGCTCAAGGACTTCATGGCGATTCATCATACAACGACGAAGATCTACTCAAGGAACCGTGGAACTTCATCAACAAAAAGGTATGTGGATACTTGAACTTATCTATCACTCAAAAGTCTATCTCTTCTATCTCCTACTTCTTATGAGACAAAAGTCGTATGCTATATAGACTGGATCATACACATTTGATATTTCGAGCTGAGTATATCTTGCCTATCTATATCTCGAAATCATGTGTTGGTAAAGCATTTCGCTTTGATCAAGTTTATCTTCACCTAGTGACGAAAGTCATGAAAAGTTTCAATTACTTTGAGAATTGCTCTGGCGCGAAATGGTCTGTGAATAACGGCTATATAACGTCCTCTGAGAATGTCTCAATGATTGGAATGAGAGTTTAGATTACATAACCATGTATTCCTTAATCCGAAGTTTTCGAACTTTGTTGATTGAGAGAAACCGGGAGAATTGGCTTTGCCAAGTCCGCGAACCCAGTCCGCTCTTGTACTGAGAATTTCTGCTGGGATTTTCCAAAAACTAGTTTGCGTGTAAGTCCGCGAACCTAGTCCGCGAACTGGCGAAAGTCTCTTTGCCGAGATTTTCTTCTAAGTTTGGAAAACTCCACCGGTTGTATTAAGTCCGCGAACTTGTTTGTGAGCTTAAGAGGTTATGATCTAAAGATGTGCTCTGAACATGAAACTTAAATCACTAAGGAATGCTTTATGCAAACCATGTCTATAAAGTTCATGAGCCGATTCAATCGAATCGAATCATCTTTGTTTCAATTGTGTCTTGTGTAGTTACATAAGATCTCATAGCAATTGAACAACTCTTTAACTAGTTCATTTGAGTCAATTGAACTAGTTATGGTGAAGAAGAACAAGGTTAACATTAAATGCTCATATGGTTAACCTTTTGGGTTATTTTGTTGAACCAACATACACGTACACGTTTGGGCATGGTTTTCACAAACCCAGTAAACGTCTACCCAAGTGTGTGTGACAAGCTAAGTTTTCGATCTAACGGTTGAGAAATATTAGCTTGAAGCTAAATCAGGTTTTCATCTAACGGTGAATATGGATTGCTTTGTAACTAAGGAAAAATCCTGATTTGAAGACTATATAAAGGAGACATCTAGCATTGTGCAAAACTAATCCCCACACGTCTGTGTGATACTAGTGCGCTCGCTAGAGTCGATTCTCCTTTAACCTTTGGTTTTCTTCTCTAAAACCAGGTTAACGACTTAAAGACTTCATTGTGATTGTGAAGCCAGACTGATACTACTTTTATCGTAGCTGTGTGATATGATCTTGCATCTTCTATCGTACGAGTACAATCTTTGATTGGCTTGAGATCGTGAGAGTTCTCCGATAGGCAAGATAAAGAAGTCACAAACATCTTCGTCTCACTGTTTGTGATTCCTCGACAAACCGTATGTGTAATCAGGAAGGATTGTAGAGAGGTGATTGATTAATCTAGGCTGTTCTTCGGGAATATAAGACCGGATTATCAATTGGTTCCTGTTACCTTGATTTTATATCTAAACACGAAACAAAACCTAGGGTTTATCTGTGGGAGACAGATTTATCCTTTGATTGACTTTTCTGTGTGAGACAGATTTGTTTACTATCAAGTCTGCGATTTTGGGTTGCAGCAACTCTTGGTTGTGGGTCAGATCAGCTAAGGGAATCAAGTGCGCAGTATCCTGCTGGGATCAGAGGCGTAGGAGTACAACTGTACCTTGGATCGGTGGGAGACTGATTGGGGTTCAACTATAGTCCAGTCCGAAGTTAGATTGGAGTAGGCTAGTGTCTGTAGCGGCTTAATACAATGTGTATTCAATCTGGACTAGGTCCCGGGGTTTTTCTGCATTTGCAGTTTCCTCGTTAACAAAACTTCTGGTGTCTGTGTTATTTCTTTTCCGCATTATATTTTATATAATTGAAATAATACAAGTTGTGCGTTCGTGATCATCAATTGGAAATCCAACCTTTGGTTGTTGATTGATATTGATTGATCCTTGGACATTGGTCTTTGGTACCGTCCAAGTTATTCCTTGTATTTGATAAAGACTCGATATTGGTTTTAGCTTGAGTAAAAATCAAATCAAGAGAGAGATATTAACTCCTTGAGATACTTTTATCTAAATTGAGTCTGACTGTCTAGTTGATTCTCTAGCAAAATATTTCGGAGTTAGTCCATACAGATTGCTAAGCGAAATATTGGGTGGTGTTGTTAGACCCCCGTTCTTTCACTATGCACTGATAAATTTATAATAGTGGTTTGCTTGGGTCTAAAACGGTTTTAAAAATAAAATTCTAAAATAAAAAACGTTTTCTTCATGAGAACTTTTTTTCCAGCCTTAAACAGAAGAAAAAAATGACAAAAAGGTTTAGATCTAAACCAGACGTATTTCTAGGCAGTGATAATACCTTATCCTCGGGGAGTCAGAAACAGTAGGCAGTGATAATACCTTGTCCTCTGGGAGTTAGAAACAATAAAATAGTGATTCTAAAAACAAGAAACACGTTATTTAGACTAGATAAGAATCATCACACCGAGAAGATGAACGCCACAGTATTTGATATGCTCTTCGGACAAAATCTCGATGTACAGTAAAAACTTCAGATATTAATAGCCTTAGGAGCTCACGAAATTATTAATATATGGATTTTATTAATTTGGAGAGGTATCGCGATAAATGAATTTTTTTACAAGTCCAATGCATATAAATTTTATTGGCTAATATGTGTACATGTTTGTACTTCAAAAGTTCCAATACACAAATACATGTATCTATCTATGAACTTGTATGAAGTACCAAAAGTTCTGTGCCAAAGAACTTTAAACAAGCTTGACAAGTTGGATATATTTGGCTTCAACAAGAAGATGTTGATGGTGCGAGAGGTCTTATGCATCCGCAAATTAAAAGATATGGTAATAACCTAAAAAATTAGATCATTTTTCTAAAACAACTTCAAATAAGTATTTTATTTTATCTTAAATTTTGATGTAAAAATCTATAATTTTCAATATAATGTTGATGATTGATATATGAAGGTAAATTTCCTATGACAAGACTAAAAAAGTCTATTAATATTAAAATGTGGAGGTTATTACTATTTGTAACTAACCCAAGTTCGGACCATTTTGTGTTAATATATGGAGCATCAATATATGGAGTTTTTACTTTACCATTCTTCACTTTTGTTTCTCTTTCTAACTTCACAACTAGCCAACAATATTCTAATCTTTTTGTCCAATTCATTATCACTTGCAGATAATTCATTGAATCTTTTCAAGCTAACACCAGAAAATTCAGACAAGTTTGTAACAACGCCATCATATTTCTTGCTAAAGAACACAACATGAACATCATTCTCATTCTCATCATGTTCAATTAATTTTACCAATTTTTTTTGGGAAATCTTGATTTCCAAATTGAAATATGAAGCATATATTTCCCATGTGAATAATAGGTTGCAAGAGAAATATGTCGATGAATCATCATAATCTTGACCTTACCCTTATTTTTATTTGTATTCAATTGTGTTTCTTGAATCTTGATGGAATTGATAAAAGCTGCTAGAATGTTCAAATCAGAAGATATAGTGGTTTCAACGTCAAATTTAATCGAATCATCAAGTATTTCCCTAACTGTACACTTTATTGTTTGTTGATGGTGGATTTTAGTTCAGGGCTACAATTGTGAAACCAAATTTATGCGCTGACATCCTGCAAAGGATAAAGCCACTGATAACGTGATGAATACTTCTTCACTTCGCTAATTTACCTATAATGGAGCATGTGGCAACAATCCCATATACCCTGTGAATTTATAGCATTATTAATGCATGCTTAGTCTTGTATTTCCTATGTTGTTCCTGCAGAACTCTCATTATCAGTGCGGCACGACGACTAAGTGTTGCTCTCAGCAGAGTAACACGAATCTCCAAGTGTTAATAATGAAGCATACACGAAATACCCGTACAGGCTACATCTCTCGGTGTGTTATACTAGCCCGATTGAGCACATTTGAATCTGGACTGTCCATATCAGTCTCAGAAACAATCACGACCACGCAAGTTGGCCGCACGATTTAACAAGCCTAAACGAACCCTAGCAGGAGCAGGCTACCACTGTGATGACCACTAGCGGTCCCATTTGCGCCCTAGCTGGTCGAACACCACGCTTCTCTTCCCAACTAGCTAAAACGCCAGCCCCAAAGGGGATAGCCGCATTTCTTTGGAAGGTTTCGGTCGAGCAAGACTGTCCATGGCAGTCTCAAAGTAATCACGGTCGTCCAACTTCACCGGAATGATTGGACGGCGCGGATCAGGCCATATCCGGTCGGACAAGCATTGTCGTGCACACCGGCCGGCCCCTTTTCTACCTGCATAACCGACCATTTCACGACCTAGCCAGGGAGGAGCAAACGCTCGCCCAATGTAGTTGCAGGAAATCCTACACTACACCCCTCATATGATTTCATTGTTGATCAACACATTTTTAGGTTTACACTCTTAATTTTATTGATTAATTTTTGAATGTTCTTACAAGAAAGATAAAGAAGTCAAGAATGATCTCTGCTCTGAACTTTCTCTCTCATATTTACTTGTTTCTTACTCGAAAAAGATCTCTCTCTCCTTTACAACTCGAATGACTATTTATAAGGAAATACATAGTGGATGACAGCTAATTTGTCCTTTATTTTCGGATATGGTTTGTGACATTCTCGCAACCTTACAAATGTTAATTTCTCAAGCTCTCTAATTTTCGCAGGACTATCACATCTTTCTCATGATCCTTGCTGACGTCGTTTCTGAAATTGTTCTGCGACGCTATTGTGCTGTACCATTGATAACTTCGCTGAGACATAATTGTTGCGAGATTCTGATCCTACATCTTTCCTCTTCTCATATCTTCTCTACCAAGTAGAGAATGATGTGAGAAATGCCGTAGCTGTTCTCTTCTTTATATTCTGCATTTATCACACGTATTCTTTCTTCCATTTATTTCTCGACACGTCTTTTGTAACCGTTGCCTTTTAACCGCTTATATCTTTCCGTATTAATCATGTTGATTTTCTCGAGGAGAAATTCCCTCTATATATATTCCTTCTCATTCTCTTTTTTCTTCTTTTTATTTTCTCTGCAACTTCATCGTTCTCCTGCAAATTCCATTATTGCAACTTTTCTTCTTTCTTCTTCAACCTTCTTAAGTTCTTCTTCATCTTCATACTAGATCTTCATAGTTCATAATTTTCTTCGAGACAATCTCCCTGCTATTATTTTTCATGGATTCATCAAGGTTAGTCTTCTCTTTTCTTCTTTATGAGTTTTGCTGAATTGATATATTTGAAATTGATCTTGTTTATTTCCTTATTTGATGTTGTCTATGTGATTCCCATACTCATGTTATTCCAGCAAAATCGGCTCCAACACTAAATTTACAGTTCAGAACCCTAACAATCCCAAATCCCAGCATAAGGTTGTCGCACATAAAAGAAAGTCAGCGAATGAGAAGGTAGTAAGAAACACTATCTTTTTCTAATAACAATATTGTTGCCTCTGTTTCTTATCTGGATTGTAATTCGCAGGGTGATAAAGATCTTCATAAACCTCACAAGAAATCTCGCCACCTTAAAACTGTTCCAACTTCTGTTCCCTTCCACCTACTCATTTCTTCCAAATATCCTGCGACATCTTCGCAAGATAAACCTTTATCTCCAATTCGCGAAAATGCTGCCTCTGATTTCATTTCTTCCAAATCTCCTGCGACATCTTCGCAAGATAAACCTTTATCTCCAATTCGCGAAAATGCTGCCTCTGATTTCATTTCTTCAGTTGACCTTTCTATGATTGAAATTCCCCTTGTGGATCCTTCTGCTAATGAAAATTCTTCTCTTCCCATTGAGAATATTTCTCAACCTTCTGTCTCTACCAGTTCTCTACCCAAGTCTCTTCCTCTGTCGAAAGAGACCGTGGAAGGGATAGATATTGCTTTCAAAGTTTTATCTGAAATTCTGGATGACGAAAATAAGTATTCTATTGATCCCATCAAGTCTATTTTTTGCGAGATTCTGAGCAAGCATTTGGGTTCTGGCAGAGCTGCTTCGCAGACAGCTTTAGAAAAAGAATGTAATGCTCTTCGTCTTGAAAATCAGAAGCTTCAGAATGTTTTGCTGGATCGCGACAATCTTCGCAAGAAGAATGATGAATTAAGAGGTATGATTTCCTTATCTATGTCTTTAATTTGCCTTTTCGATGGTTTTATCCTTCCCATGTTTAATTATCCTTTAAATCCCTCTTTCGCATGTTAAGCATTAAATCAGAAACGAATAATGGAGAGATATCAATTTGAATGAGCTGTTGAAGAAGCCCGTGTTGATAAAGAAATCTTGTTGGATCAATATAACCAATTAGATAACCTCTATTCATATTCTCTTGATCAGATAAATAATCTTACCAATGAAAATACCCAATTAGTTCAAAGACAAGATCTATTAAGTAATGAAGTATCTCGTCTTTCTTATTCTTTAACTAAAGCTAATTTAGGGATGAAAACTTTATCAGATGAGAATAAAACCTTATCTCAAGAGAAGCGAACTTATTTAAACAAGATGGCGATATCTTCGCAACAACTTAGTATTCTCCAAAAAGTATGTGCTAACCAAGAGCAATCTCGTTGCTCTTTGAGAAATGAACTTAAAGAAGTGACAGAATCATCTATCGCTGAAAGAGATACACTCATTCAAGGTAGAATAGCTTTAAGTGTGAAGGCAAACCAGCTTAAAGAACAATATTCCAAATTAGAAGAATCTTATTCTTCTCTTGCGAAGAAGAATGCCTTTCTTATTTCTCTAATTAAAGGTCTTATTATGCCATCTCTTGTCATTGCGACAAAATCGCAGGACGTCCTTGCACTTTCATACAAAAACTCATTGATCTTGTCTTAACTTTTTCTTTTGTATTATGGCCTCTTCAGGAATGTTGCGACAATATGACAGGCCTAAATATTCTTGCGAAAATAAAGCCCCATGACATTGCCGTCTTGCGACGAAATCGCAGGACGTCTTCGCACTTTCATGCGAAAACCCATTGATCTCGTCTTATCCTTTTCTTTTGTTATATTGCCTCTTCAGGATTGTTGCACAAATATGACAAGCCTTAATATCCTTGCGAATAAAAAGCCTCATGACATTTGCGTCTTAAGACACTTATCAGCTCCCTAATGGAGGGTGTCGCCCTTATCTCCCCCTGGTGTCCCCTTCAAGGAGGCGTACTTCTACCATACAAGGTTAGCTCCTCCCATCCAGTCTTAACAACAACCAGTTGTTTTCGCAGCCTCTTATCTCTTTTGCCTATAGGTCTTATGGTTACGAGACTGCACCCTAAGTGGGGTTTTCTTCAGGCCGAGTGCAGTATGAGCCAAGACTTGTCAAGAATGGCAAGGACGCTTCAAACGCCCCCGACACTCTTGACTCAACCGTGTACCTCGGCGCCTTGATCAGATTCTGCACTCCTTGGGAGAGTCCTTATTACCTTAGAAGCCCAACCTAAGTCATATGCTTAAGTTGAGAATCCAAGGTGCCTCTCCCGGATGGGCTTTATTGACCCCAAATCTCCATGACTCAGGTTCCGGTGGCGGTGTAGCCTTTCCCTAAGCCATATAACAGGTACCCCCTAATATGACGTACTTTAGGTCTTACATTTGCCTCTTGCGAAATTTTATTCGCGAACTAGGGTGTACGCCATAAAGGTTCGCCCCTTTCTTTTATGCCATTGTTCTGTGATTATCTCTGCGACAATTTCGCACATCATGATCTTATTTTGATATGAGTAATTCTGCAATTATTCTTTCAGAATTCATAACTTCTCAAAGCTTCTTACTGATAATATCTTTTTAAATACAACCTGTTCCATGGTCTGTCTAATCTATGACCAACATCTCTTCCTTCTGGATCTATTAATCTATAAGCTCCTTTTCCAACTATCTCCTTAATGATGTAAGGTCTATCCCATTTTTTCGCTAATTTTCCACCATTTTATCGATGATATATTGGTGTTTCTCGCAGAACTAAATCTCCTGGTTGAAATTCGTGTATTTTGACACGTTTATTATATTCTCGAGCTAATCTTCGCTGATAATTCTCCATATGTTGTAAAGCTTTTTCTCTTCTTTCTTCTAATTCATCAAGTTTGTTTAAAATTAAGCCCGCACTAAGATTTTTCTCCCAAGCTTCTCTTTTTGTTGTCGGAATAACAGCTTCTGTTGGTAACACCGCTTCAACTCCGTATGTTAAACAAAAAGGTGACATTCCAGTAGCTTCTCTTCTAGTTGTATTATAATCCCATACTGCATTATGTACTTGTTCGCACCATGATCTGTGATGTCCTTTTAATTTCTTCTTTAATATATCTGCAATTGTTTTATTTGTTACTTTTACTTGCCCATTAGATTGTGGATACAAAGGAGTGGACTTTCCACATTTTATCTTGAATGCATTAAGCAACATTTCTGTATTCTTCCTCTCAAACTGTTTCCCATTATCAGATACCAACTGTGCAGGAATTCCAAATCTGCAAATGATATTTTCGAATATGAATGTAAAGATATCTTTGTCGCGAATATGTTGTACTGCCTTCAATTCAGTCCATTTTGTGAAATAATCTGTTGCGACTATTAAGTATCTTCTTTGTCCAGTTCCTGGTAAAAATGGCCCCACAATGTCTAAGCCCCATTTTCCAAAGGGCCACACACTGGTTGAAGATGACAATAGTGCTTCTGGTGCATGTATTTTCTTTCCATGCCGCTGACAATCTTCGCAACGTCTTGATATTTGTTTTGCATCTTCATGCATGTATGGCCAATAATAACCTTGCACTTTTCTCTATGTGCCAAAGATCTTCCTCCACTATGATTGCCAGCATCTCCACTATGTAACATTTTCAGCACCTTTTCTCCTTCCTCTCGTGTCAAACATCTGAGTGATGGTCCACTAAAGGATTTTCGGTATAGCAACCCATCTCTTAATTCATAATTCGTTGCTCGGATTTTTAACTTGTGTGTTTCCAATCTATTTCTTGGTGTCTCTCCTTTCGCCATATATGCATGAAGTTCCATTCTCCAGTCTGCGACATTGTTTATTTGTTCTTCCTTTTCATTATCTATTATCATCACATCCACATCTTCCTCTTCTTTATTTATTGATGGTGACAGAAGTGTTTGTATTTTTATGCATCTCGCAGTTGGATCTGTCATCATGCTTGAGATGAAAGCAAAAGCTTCTGCGAGTCTATTATCCTTTCTTGAAATGTGCCTCCATTTTATCTTTGGGATTTTCGCTGATAATTCTTCAACCAGCTTCTTGTATTTCTTCAAGGATGGTTCATTTGTAGTATACTCTCCTTTTATTTGGCGAATAACTAGTTGTGAATCACTAGTGATCCTGGAATTTTCTAGTTTCATTTCTATTGCGAATTTTAAGGCATGTATCACAGCTTCATATTCTGTTTCATTATTAGTGGATGCAAATTCCAATCTGAATGAAAAAGCCATCTTTATTCCTTCTAGCGAAATTAAAACAATTCCAACTCCATTTCCTTCTCCATTTGATGATCCATCTACCAATATTTACCATCTATTTGGTTCTGTTAATAAATATTTTGGATCTCCATGTTCTTCTTCTACATCCATCATTTCTTCTACTGCTTCATCTTCTTCTGAAGGAAATTCTGCCAAGAAATCCGCAACAACTTGTGATTTTGGTGAAGACAAAATTTCATATTTAATGTTAAAGTGGCCTACTTGTGCATTCCATCTCTCCACCCTTCCTGATCTTTTAGAATTCTTCATCAATGATTCAATTGGTACTTTTGTTAATACATTTATCTTGTGTGCTTGAAAGTATATGCTGAGCTTAAATGATGCATAAACTAATGCTAAGATTAACTTTTCAATCTTTGAGTAATGCTTCTCAGCGGTATTAAAAGTTTTTCTAATGTAATAATTGGGTTTCTCCACTCCTGCGTCTACTCGGAATAACACAGCACTTAATGCATGCGACGTTGTCGCAAGGTAAATTAATAATTCTTCTTCTTGTTCTGCCTTTTGTAAAATAGTTGTATTCATAAGATGTTATTTGATTCCTTGCAAAGGCTTTTCACATTCATCACTCCATTTAAACTTTGCACCCTTCTTGAGTATATCGAAAAAATATTTACATTTGTCTGATGATCGCGAAATGAATCTCCCCAGCGAAGCTAGAAGCCCATTCAATTTTTGTACATGTTTTATTGTTGTTGGTGTTGGCATGTCACGAAATGCTTGCACTTTTTCTGGATCAACCTGTATTCCTTCCTTTGATACAATGTAGCTTAAAAAGTTTCCCGATGCAACTCCAATAGTACACTTCTCAGGGTTCAATTTAATGTTATACTGCCGCATTTGTTCAAAAATCTCCCTCAAGTCTTGCACATGGTCTTTAGCTTCTTTACTCTTTACTAACATGTCTTCCACGTACACTTCTAATGTTTTATGTATCCATTTTTCGAACACCTTCTCTACCATTCTTTGATATGTCGCTCCCGCGTTTCGCAAACCAAATGGCATTTTCGTGTAACAATATAAACCTCTAGGGGAAAAGAAAGCAGTTAATTCTTGATCTTCTTCAGTGAGAGGGATTTGGTTATACCCTTTGTACCCATCTAAAGATGATACCCTATCATTTCCCGCTGTGGATTCTACCATTTAAGGAATATCTGGTAAAGGAAAACTATCTTTGGGGCAATCTTTGTTTAAATCAGTGAAATCTATGGAAATCCTGATTCCCTTGTTTTTCTTTGGGACAATTACCATATTCGCTATCCATTCTGGGTATTTAGCTTCTCTTATAATTCCTGCCTCAAGAATTTTCTGTAATTCTTCTTCTATTTGGGAATGGTAAGTTGTTGCAATTCTTCTTATTCTCTGTTTAAATGGTCTCACATTTTTGTTAATCTCCAATTTGTGGCATGGAATTGATGGATCTATTCCTGGTATCTCATCCATGTTTCCTGCGAAAATATCTTTATATTCTCGCAACAAGTTAACAGTTCTTTCTTCTTCTTCTATATCCATTTTGGTTCCAATTCTCAACATTAGAGGCTCCTCTACAGTCCCAACATTTACTTCTTTTGTTGGTTCTGCGGCAGTGTAACTGGGTTTAGGTTTTCCCATTGGTGTCGGTTCTTTTATTGCTTTTATGGGTCTTTCCCCTTCTTCCGAAATTTCGCTGGGTATTCCTTTTCCTTCTTTTGCCCTTATCATATATACTCTGTATTCTTCTTCCTTCTTTGCTTCTTTTGCCAATTTTCTGCGATATTGTTTCTTTTTTGCTTGTTCTTCATAATGTTTTACTTCAATTTGATGACATAATTTCGCATTGTCAACATCTCCTCTGATTTCACCTATTCCATTTGGAGTGGGGAATTTAATACATTGATGCAACGTTGATACCACAGCTTTTATCGCATGTATCCATGATCTTCCTAATAACATATTATATGGCGATTCCATATCCACCACGCACAATGTTACATGTGTTTCGATTTCTCCAAGTGGAATTCGTACCACTATTTCTCCTTTAGGTTTTGTTGTGGATTTTCCAAAGCCGTGAAAAAAATATGTTGAACTGGACATTTCTTCGTCTTTAAATCCCATTCCCCGGAATGCATGATAAAATATTATATCAACTGAACTTCCTGTATCGATTAAAGTTTTGTTCAACATCCATTCTCCTGTGGATTTTATTGTTGTCTCCTTATCTTTTCGTGTAATAAGCACTGTGATGACCAACGGAGATGTATGGTTCAAATTTTCTTTTGGCATTTCTTCCGCCAAGAATGCAATTTTTTGCTTTTCCCAATCTTTCAAGGGTGATGTTTTTTCTACCGCCATAACTTTCTTTCCTTCAAAATTTTGTTTATGTATTCTTCCTTTGATGTTTTCATGGAATTCATTAATCAAGCTTTTTGTTATCATATTACACTCCAATCTTTTGCCATTTTCATTAATTCTACTCATCTTTCTTCTAACTGATTCACTGATTTATTTAATCACTTTCTTGATTTGAATATTCTCAATCAACAATCTTCAACTTTCGAACTTCAATTCCCTGTTTCTAGCGCCATTATGTAGTTGCAGGAAATCCTACACTACACCCCTCATATGATTTCATTGTTGATCAACTCATTTTTAGGTTTACACTCTTAATTTTATTGATTAATTTTTGAATGTTATTACAAGAATGAGAAAGAAGTCAAGAATGATCTCTGCTCTGAACTTTCTCTCTCTTATTTACTTGTTTCTTACTCAAAAAAGATCTCTCTCTCCTTTACAACTCGAACGACTATTCATAAGGAAATACATAGTGGATGACAGCTAATCTGTCCTTTATTTTAGGATATGGTTTGCGAACATACTCGCAACCTTACAAATGTTAATTTCGCAAGCTCTCTAATTTTCGCAAGACTATCACATCTTTCTCATGATCCTTGCTGACGTCGTTTCTGAAATTATTCTGCGACGCTATTGTGATGTACCATTGATAACTTCGCTGAGACATAATTGTTGCGAGATTCTGATCCTACACCCAAAGTTCGATCTGCGTGATGCTTTAAGGGTCGCAGGAAATTCCACTAAAGGTCTCAAATTGATCACGACCATCCAACTTCACCGGCATGATTGGATGGCTTAGATCGGACCCATAGCCGTCAGGCAGGTATTGACGTGTTCACCACCGTCCTAGTGTGGGCCCCACATGGTCAGCCTCCCCAAAAGAGGAGCGTGGCTTGCTAATTCGTCCAGCCAAAGTAGCGTGGACGTGAAACCCTAATTAGGGTTTGCGGCACATCACATGTGTCGCAAATCAGTCTCAACCATCCATCTTCGCAAGCATAGATGGAGGGTGTAGATGTAGATTCAAAGGGCCCAGAGCATGCCAACACAATCACCATGGGCCCATCTACATGTATGAACAATCGTCCAAGGCCGACCATGACTAGGTGCCTCGATTCATGCGCCCAAACTAGGCATGTTCGTGCGGTCCCAATCGCAAAACGATCTCGACCACTCAACTTCGCCGGACAAATTGAGTGGCTTAGATTACATCTCCATGGGACAGTGAGGTACAGACACGAACGATGGCAAACCGTCTACACGCATGCCCGATCGGTTTTGACAAAAGCCTCTTCCATGCTTGGATTCGACCAAGCTGAAAAGGGGTACTTCGGCACCTCCTAAACCCTAATCCGAATGTCGCAGATGTGGGTCGCAAGTCATCTAGTCCGTCCAACTTCGCCATCTTGGACGTACATCCTAAAACAGGAGTTAGGCGACCAGTCAGGCATCACCACGATCACCGTCCACCACTCTTCCACACAAAGTGATCGTCCAGGGCTTACCTGTACAGCCTCCAAACGATCACTCAAAGATGGCTGGACGTGATGCTATTTTAAGATGCTTAATCCGCGACTTACTCCGTTAAGCCTTAAAACAGCGATGCTTCATACGTGCTGAATATATTCGATGCATTACATGCATAGAATACACACGATATTTTACAAGTATCGACTTCCCAAATAACTTAGTTATTTAACCTAGCATTACATGCTACTTCCTGTGGGTCCCACGATCCACACGATTGAGACATCAATCATGTCACAAACTGGGGGATACTTACTGGGGTACTGGTCTGGCGGTTTACAGCGTGCAGCGTGCAACGCGCCATCACAAGAACGTGTCTGGGAGACATGGACGGTCAGTGATGATGGGAGAAGTGGGCTTTACCTGGTCGTGTGACAATTACCACGACTCCACTACTCCATCACTCCACTTCCTCCACTTCCCATGAGAAACGTGGTTTAGGTGCAATGACTTGTATAAATAGGTTCTCCTCCCTATTTCCAACATAACAAGACAACAGAAACCAAGTGTTGATACAACCGTATCCAAATACCAGAACTGATAGCTTACATTCTGCAAGCCAGTTCAGATTTCTGATACAAGTCATACACAGCCAACACCTCCACAATCTCAACACCTTCTTCGCTTCCCTCCCTAAGATCAACCCCATCTCCATCACTTTGTGACCGAACCAATTCTGGAACGTCCATTTCTTGGTTTAGGCCGGAGTTGTACAGATTGATTTCTCGAATCACAAACACTCTCGTGCAGTGCCTTTGTTTAGGGTTTAGATTCATTTCTCATCCACACACCCCAAATTACCAAAACCATCAGAAACAGTTTTCACCCATAAACAATTGGCGACCACAGTGGGAGGTTAATCTCTCGGTCGAAAGTCAATTTATTCAAAATCCGATTCAACTTTATTGATTTCGAAAAGGGTAGATCTTAGGACCAATTCAATCATCAATCCATTTCAAGATGGTAGAACTCAGGTCTGGATCAGCAATAAATTCTGATGGATCTAGTGTGGATAACACTCTTAGCATTGATGTACCTGTCAGTGGAGCTACTGTGGTCAATACATCTCTTGGAGCCGTCACTTCTACCACCAACGCCAGCGGAGCAGGAGATGTTCCAGTAAGTGTAACGCCTCCCATCACCATAGCCAAAGAAGCCGCGAATCCCGACATCTCAAGTGTAACGCCTCCGGTGGTCACCAGAGCAACAGATTCCACTACTTCTTCAGGACGAGGATCCGGAGGGACGAGAGGAGGACCATCTCCCATTACCATCGCAGACTTGATGGAGAGGCAGGAAGTTCTTGCTAAGACTCAAACGGATATGGATACAACTCAGAAAGAGGTACTCACTTTTCTTAAAACATTAATTGAACGATTGCCACAAGAGCCGCGACAGCCCCAGGAGCCAACAAGGAACGCATTCAACGCACGTGGAGAAGGTACTTCAGCGGCGCAGGCCTACATGGACCTGATCAAAGAAGCAACATCAGATATGAGCGGTCCTGTCATGGAGACTCCTACACCGGGGACTGATCCTCACAACGATCCTCCTCAAGTCAATAGTTTCACTATGAACCAGAGGCCGGATCAGGAAGCAGTTTCTCTAGGAAAGTTTATGTGAACTTTTACACCTCTCGAAGAATCAGCGGGCGGAGAAGTTTTGCTGCAATCAACCAGAGGAAGGTCACAACCGTGCCCTACATGTCACCGCATGCATCAAGGATTCAGATTTCAAGAGGGCCCTTATCGACACAGGAGCGTCTTTGAATGTGATTACTCTCAAGACTCTCAGGACATCCAAGGTTCGCCAAGGAAAGGTCTTACGGAAGCCTACTACAACGACGAGCCACGAGAGGAAGTACCAGATGCTCTACGACAGCTGCAGGACGGTACCAATTCCACAACTGATGAGCTCGAAGTGGTCAACATCGGGGATGAGGAATATCCTAGGCCTATCTCCATCAGTTCGACCTTGTCTGCGGAGGAACACACGATACTTGTGCAACTTCTCAAGGAATACCAGGACATATTTTCCTGGACGTATGAAGAAATGCCAGATTTAGATTGGTCACCCATCATCTACATGTCATACCTGGATCCAAGCCGGTTGCAATTCAGACACGAGGAAAATGGACAGATCAGGTGCTGCATGGATTTCAGAGACTTGAACAGATGCCGCCACAAAAACGATTCTCCTCTACCTAACATCGACATATTAGCAGATGCAACCAGCGGACACGGCATGTTCTCCTCCATGGATGGATGTAGCGACTACAACCAGATAAGGATATACGAGCATGACGAAAGTAAGATAGCTTTTCGAACTCCTCTCAGAAATTTTTATTATACTATACTGCCATTTGGTGTAAAGAATGACGGTGCAACGTATCAACGCTCTATGACGGAAATCTTCCACTGGAGCCGATACCTCAAGAGAGCTGTCTCAAGAAGATAACGATGTCCACGCGTCATGTCGAGCAAAATCCGGGCGAGTCACTCTATCAGACGATGGTGCATGTCTATCGTGCTATGTTGGAGAATCTGCACTTTTGGTCATCCTCTGGACTTCGTGAAGCTGTTGAACGCTCATCTACAACAGCATCTTCCCTGCTAGAAAGAACCAGTTTCGCTGAAGCAGCAAGAGGAAAGCCACCGAGATACAACATCCTGCGCGTCCAAAATTTCCAACTTCAACTCTAGTACCACATGCACGACTTCCGCAATAATGAGACAACGTCCAAGATATTCCATATCTGGATCGACGGTAACTACATCAATGAGAGACGCTTTCAGAATTTGTCTCCCGTGGAAAAAGTAGTTCTGTTACCAAAGGAGATTGCACCTGGGACTTAAGAGGGTGCCAAGTTCGTAAAAGTTGCCACCACGCCTCTCCCTACCAGTCTCTTCTGATTACAGCTGCTGCCAAGAACTATTGTTGCTCGTCGATTGATACCATCCAGAGCTTTACCATATCAACGACCATTATGTACAAAAGACCCATCGGGCATACAAGATAGAACCATGTAAACCACGCTTGGGGACTGAG
This sequence comes from Papaver somniferum, assembly GCF_003573695.1. Taxonomy (NCBI): domain Eukaryota; kingdom Viridiplantae; phylum Streptophyta; class Magnoliopsida; order Ranunculales; family Papaveraceae; genus Papaver; species Papaver somniferum. The sequence continues at coordinate 46,261,318 of NC_039358.1, forward strand.
GCTCAGCACGAAGTTCCTTCACCGTCAGTCAAGGACTTCTTCAACACGACAGAGATGGTCAATCAAGAAGCATGGAATTCACAAAAGTAAATCAAACTGAAGAGGAAGCCACTTCAACGCAGCAGAAGATGCTTCAATGGTCTATTCAAGAGCCGCCTCAACGCTCTCTCCGGGACCCATGTTCGCTTCAGAATCCCGCTTCAATGCTCTCTCCAGGAGTCACCTCCACATTCTCTTCAGAAGCTGCTTCAATGGTCTATTCAAGAACCGCCTCAACGCTCTCTCCGGGACACACGTTCGCTTCAGAATCCTGCTTCAACACTCTCTCCAGGATCCGGTTCAACGTTCGCACCAGAAGCCACTTTAACATCCTCTCGAGCCGTTTCAACACGCAAGCTACATCAATAATCTGCGCTTTGGTCAAGTTATCTTTGATGAACTCATTGCTCAACATACGTCTCATCCATCCTTCATAAGGGCTCAGCGGAGCATGAAAAACCTTGAAGTCGATAGGAGAAGGGTTATCTTGTGGAACTGATAATTTCAGATAGTTGAAAGGGCGCGGTGAACAACTCATCATCTATGTTAGGCATATCTCTGAAGCTGTCAACACTCCCTGACTTGGCATCATCATTATCCCCAGAAGACATCTTAGCAGGACCCTTTTTTTTATCCTACAATAAAATAAAAGCGGGGAGTCAGTACTTGTAAGAAAACGCAAGGGATGTGTAGTCACGCACGACATGACATACATTCACGTTAAAATACACCAAGGAAAAGCAAACAAGGCTGGTATTGGGCCACGTTAGCAAACGAGGTCGGTGTTAGTCAAGTCCGCAAAGCCGGTGTTGGTCGTGATCGCAAGGCTAATATCCCGTCACGCAAGCAAGATGGATATCACGTCACGCAAGTAGGACGGTATTGGGTCACATCAGGCCGGTATTGGTCAAGGCTGATCAAGGTCACAAGGCTGGTACTGGGCCACGTCAGCAAACAAGGCTGGTATTGAGCCACGTCAGCAAACAAGGATGGTATTGAGCCACGTTAGCAAACAAGGTCGGTGTTGGTCAAGGGGCAAGTATGGTGTTGGGGTGAGGCAACATGTATGGTGTTTGGTCGAAGCAGGCACAACCGGCCCCAAGCAAACCCGGCATGTGGCGGGTCCCACTTGATCAGGCACAGCCAGCCCTAGATTGGTCGAAGCAGGCACAGCCGACCCCAAGCAAAGCAGGCACGCGACGGGTCCCACGTTCGAGCAAGGAAGGCATAACAAGCCCACGTTCGAGCAAGGCAGGCATAACAAGCCCACGTTCGAGCAAACAGGTGCATGATGAGTCCCACGATCGAGCGAAGCAGGCGCAACATTCCGTTGAGCAGGCACATCAGCCCACGCTCGAGCGGAGCAATCACGAAGCAGGCTCTCGACCGAAGCAGGCATAGTAAGGTCGATCGAAGCAGGCAAGACCGACATCATGCTAGGTGAACGCTCGCCTAGACGCCTCTTGAACGTGACATGCTCCAAGGACAGGACGACTCGTCTCTCCTGGTAACATCTAACTTTGTCTCATAAGTTTTATCTGTATATCTCACCATCTAATGCCTACCCCACAATAATGTAACCATTATGTGCTAGGAAGGGGACTTAATGTTGATGGTGGATTTTAGTTCAGGGCTAAAATTGTGAAACCAAATTTATGCGCTGACATCCTGCAAAGGATAAAGCCACTGATAAAATGATGAATACTTCTTCACTTCGCTAATTTACCTAGAATGGAGCATGTGGAAACAATCCCATGTACCCTGTGAATTTATAGCATTATTAATGCATGCTTAGCCTTGTATTTCCTGTGTTTTTCCCGCAGACCTCTCATTATTAGTGTGGCATGACGACTGAGTGTTGCTCTCAGCAGAGTAACAAGAATCTCCAAGTGTTAATAATGAAGCATACACGAAATACCCATACAGGCTACATCTCTCGGTGTGTTATACTAGCCCGATTGAGCATATTTGAATCTGTACTGTCCATATCAGTCTCAGAAACAATCATGACCACGCAAGTTGGCCGCACGATTTAACAAGCCTAGACGAACCCTAGCAGGAGCAGGCTACCACTGTGATGACCACTAGTGGGCCCATTTGCGCCCTAGCTGGTCGAACACCACGCTTCTCTTCCCAACAAGCTAAAACGCCAGCCCCAAAGGGGATAGCCGCATTGTTTTGGAAGGTTTCGGTCCAGCCCCAAAGGGGATAGCCGCATTGTTTTGGAAGGTTTCGGTCGAGAAAGACTTTCCATGGCAGTCTCAAAGTAATCACGGTCGTCCAACTTCACCGGCATGATTGAACGGAGCGGATCAGGCCATATCCGGTCGGACAAGCATTGACATGCACACCTGCGGGCCCCTTTTCTACCTGCATAGCCGACTATATCACGACCTAGCCAGGGAGGAGCAAACGCTCGCCCAAAGTTCGGCCGACGTGATGCTTTAAGGGTCGCAGGAAATTCCACTAAAGGTCTCAAATTGATCACGACCATCCAACTTCACCGGCATGATTGGATGGCTTAGATCGGACCCATAGCCGTCAGGCGGGTATTGGCGTGTTCACCACCGTCCCAGTGTGGGCCCCACATGGTCGGCCTCCCCAAAAGAGGATCGTGGATTGCTAATTCATCCAACCAAAGTAGCGTGGACGTGAAACCCTAATTAGGGTTTGCGGCACATCACATGTGTCGCAAATCAGTCTCAACCATCCATCTTCGCAGGCATAGATGGAAGGTGTAGATGTAGATTCAAAGGGACCAGAGCATTCCAACACAATCACCGTGGGCCCGTATACATGTATGACCAATCGTCCAAGGCCGACCATGACTAGATGCCTCGATTCGTGCGCCCAAACTAGGCATGGTCGTGCGGTCCCAATCGCAAAACGATCTCGACCACTCAACTTCGCCGGACAAATTGAGTGGCTTAGATCACATCTCCATGGGACAGTGAGGTACAGACATGAACGCTGGAAAGCCGTCTACACGCATGCCCGATCGGTTTTTCCAAAAGCCTCTCCCATGCTTGGATTCGACCAAGTTGAAAAGGGGTACTTGTGCACCTCCTAAACCCTAATCCGACGGTCGCAGATGTGGGTCACAAGTCATCTCGTCCGTCCAACTTCGCCAGCTTGGACGGACATCCTAAGACATGAGTTAGGCGACCAGTCAGGAATCACCACGATCACCGTCCACCACTCTTCCACACAGAGTGATCGTCCAGGGCTTACCTGTACAGCCTCCAAACGATCACTCGAAGATGGCTGGACGTGATGCTATTTTAAGATGCTTAATCCGCGACTTACTCCGTTAAGTCTTAAAACAGCGATGCTTCATACGTGCTGAATATATTCGATGCATTACATGCATAGGATACACACGATATTTTACAAGTATCGACTTCCCAGATAACTTAGTTATTTAACCTGGCATTACATGCTACTTCATGTGGGTCTCACGATCCACACGATTGAGACATCAATCATGTCACAAACTGGGGGATACTTACTGGGGTACTGGTCTGGCGGTTTACAGCGTGCAGCGTGCAACGCGCCATCACAAGAACGTGTCTGGGAGACATGGACGGTTAGTGATGATGGGAGAAGTGGGCTTTACCTGGTCGTGTGACAATTACCACGACTCCACTACTACATCACTCCACTTCCTCCACTTCCCATGAGAAACGTGGGTTAGGTGCAATGACTTGTATAAATAGGTTCTCCTCCCTATTTCCAACATAACAAGACAACAGAAACCAAGTGTTGATACAACCGTATCCAAACACCAGAACTGATGGCTTACATTCTGCAAGCCAGTTCAGCTTTCTGATACAAGTCATACACAGCCAACACCTCCACAATCTCAACACCTTCTTCGCTTCCCTCCCTAAGATCAACCCCATCTCCTTCACTTTGTAACCGAAGCAAGTCTGGAACGGCCATTTCTTGGTTTAGGCCGGAGTTGTACAGATTGATTTCTCGAATCACAAGCACTCCCGTGCAGTGCATTTGTTTAGGATTTAGATTCATTTCTCATCCACACACCCCAAATTACCAAACCAGCAGAAATAGTTTTCACCCATAAAAATTGTTGTTATTAATGCTGGTGAAAATGATGATGACGAAAAGTCTGTAAAAGTGATTGATGAGTATGTGTTTACCATCGTGATTTGTAATAGTAAGGAAGAGATTGTGCAAGGGTATTTATAAAACCCATATTTTTTTCTTAAGCTAAGAGATTTGATTTCTCCTCCTATATAACTTGGATGGAGGGAGAAAAATAAGGATAAAGCATTTGATGGAATAAAAAAGTTTGGTTTTAGGGATCCCACTTGAAAGTTCAAAAAAAAAAAGTACGTGACCTCTTAATAATTAAAGGAATGAGTCGAATGTTCAAGGATCTTTGGTTGCTTTCTATTTTGGTGATCATATCAGAGTTGTGGATGACACGGAATAGCTTCGTTTATGAAAACAAGAAGGTCAATTGGGGTTTATTTCTGAAAAGAGCGCTTAATCAAGTCCATGAATACTCGCGCAGGTTAAAAGGTTTTACGCATAATACCGTGCAAGATTTAAAGGTGATAAATTTCTTTAGAGTAGAACATAGGCGTGGTAAATTGGATGATCCTATAGAGTGCGGTTGGAGATTGCTTGATAGGAACGAGATTTTGTTGTGTTGTGATCGGGCAGTGCGCGGTAACCTTGTTTTGGGAGGGGCGGGTGTGGTTGTGTGGGATGCTGATGCTAATGTCATGGGCGCAATGAGTATTGAGATAGGTGTAACTTCTATTTACTTGACAGAAATTTATGGAGTTATAGAGGATCTTGAATGGGCTTGGAAGTGGGGAATGGACAAGGTCTTTGTTCGTTTAGATTCAATTGCAGCAGTGCAAGCTTTTACAACTTCTTCACTTCCTTTTTTTTCTTGGAAATATTGGAGTGTTATATGTGCTAGTTATACGTATATTTGGTTTGAGCATACTTTTCGTGAAGCAAACTTTGTTGTTGATGAAATGGATAAGACATGACATGTTTGTAAAATGGTGAGGGATTTAGCTATGATGGAAGACCTTTTTTGTTTATTTCAGTTGAATATCCTAATGTCTTTTATTATCGTTTTAAATAGTTTGTGAGTTCTGGGGCTACGTCCTCTTTTCTTTTAATTTGGTTTTATTAATATAATTTGGATTCACCCAAAAAAAAATTGAAGGTTGGATTCTATTTTGGTTTTACTAAATCGTACAAAGTTACAGAGAGTTGTCCAAAATGTTGGTATCCCTTATCTCAATTAAGTGATATGAGATATTGGTATCAACCAACATATTGTTACTTGTATTGACTAAAATGAAACTTACAATTGAAATTGAAAAAAAAAAAGTTTGATAACAAAGCTGAGTTTAAGAAGTCTAGCGTTTGCGTTCATTGTTGTTTATGAATTCCTCTTTTGTGTGCTTCATTTTCCAAAATATCTGCAACCTCATTGCATCTTCTATTCTTAAATAAAAAACCCAAAAAGTTTTCACAAGTCTGCAGGATCTTCATTGCTTCTGACACTATTCCCTAATTTCTCCAACATAAAGAATTAGTCGCTGAAAATCTCCTTTCACCAAATACTTTAGTTTCATGTTCTTTGCCCAGTGAGTTGTTTCCAGCAGGCTCGGAGCCTTTACTGCTTCTGATATGAGATATTGTCCAAAATGTTGGTATCTCTTATCTCAATTAAGTGATATGAGATAATGGTATCAACCAACATATTGTTACCTGTATTGACTGAAATGAAACTTACAACTGAAATTTGAGAAAAGAAAGTCTGATAACAAAGTTGAGTTCAAGAAGTTTGGCATCTGCATCCGTTGTTGTTTATGAATTCCTCTTTTGCGTGCTTCCTTTGCCAAAATATCCGCAACCTCATTGCATCTTCTATTCTTAAATAGTAAACCCCAAAAGTTTTCACAAGTATGTAGGATCTCCATTGCTTCTGACACTATTGCCTAATTTCTCCAACAAATATTACTTGATTTTCCCCGAGCATAAAGAATTAGTCACTGGCAATCTCCTTCCACCCAAAACCACTTTAGTTCCATGTTCTTTGCCCATGAAGTTATTTCCAGCAGTCTTAGAGCCTCCGCTGCTTCTGCATTTGAGACATCGAAGGACCCAGTTGTAGCTTGGATAGTTCAACCTGAATCAGAAACGAAGAATTATACCATAACCAATAGGAAAACAAGAATCAATCCAAGAGGCATACAAACTAACTTTTAATTGATTTTTTAAAGGTTTTGGCCATCCACGTTCACAAATTTCCATTTTGACTTTGTCTAACTATAGCAACATTTACTCTCTGGTTTTACTATTCAGGAGATTGTCTTACAGGAGACCGAATTTCATATGCCTCTGAACAACTAAAGATAATTGAATGCTTATGGTTGATTTGGATTCAAAGATTTTGTTGCACCTTTCCTTCCAAATTAACCAGCATTTTGTGGGCATAACTTCTATTTCAGTACTCGCAAATACTCCTGCAGTCCAGTTTGAGTACACTTGTGCAAAGGAGAAAGCAATATCATTATTTGGATTTAGACCTACCACTAGAGGCAACATCTACATAGATTTAGCATAAGAACATTAAAAAAACAAATGTTTCAGTGATTCACATTCATGTTCATAGAAGATGCATTTCAAATCAATATCTTTCATGTGTTTTCCTAATTTTTTGCTAACAGGCAATGCATTATGTATACATTTCCGGAAGAAATTTTTTATCCTCTGAGAGATATTTAACTTCCATAAAGATTTCCAAAAGGATGAATTACGGTCCTAATGGTATCTATGGATGGATTTTTAAGCTTTTGATACATGATTTAACGGTAAAGTTTCCATTTTTTTTTGTAAGTAGCCATCTTAACCTATCATGTTTCATCATTCCATTTGGATTAGTTAAAATTCTAATGCTTAGTATCTTTTCAGCAATTTCAGTTGGAAAGTTATTTCTAACCTTCATTTCTTTCATTCCACATCTTCGTATTTGAGTCCAACAACTCAGATACAAGTGTTAAAATATTTTTTTGGGTACCACAGTAAGATTGGAGATTAATTTCCATACCTGGTATCCATTTGTCTGTCAAAATATGTATTGACTTACCATCACCTACCTCCCAGCAGCTAAATTTATGAATCAAAGATACCCCTGCAAAGTGCATCTCCAAATCCAAGAAGCATTATAGTGTTTTGTGGAGTGAAAAATAGTTGATCCTCCAAAGTATTTATCTTTAAAACTGATCCTAAAAGACTGTTGTGCTGAGTTGCTATTCTCCGGGCTAATTTGGCAATCATTTTCTTATTCATCTTACTAGCTTCTTTAAAACGTAAACCTCCTAGTTCAATGGGTTCACAAATAAAATCCCAACTGATGGGGTAGTAACCTTTTGTGTTTTTTTTTGTTTACCCCACCAAAAGTCCCTTTGAATTGAATTTTTATTGTCAGTTATTTTCAAGGGTAGAGAGAAACACCCATCTGGTATATGCGCAGACTAGACAGATATATTTGATTAGTATCTTTTTTCTGGCTTGGACCAAAGTTGTACCATTCAAACTTTGAGCTCTGCTTTCCATATTTCTGACAATTTTATTGAAAGTTTTTATTTTTAATCTGTCTATGAATAAAGACGCTCCTAGGTAAGAATCAGTAATGCTAATTTTCTTTATTTTTAAAAGTCTGATCATGATTCTTTGATGCTTATAATGAATTTTCTTACTAGAAAAGATGCCTGATTTTGAAAAAATAAATAAATTTTGGCATTTAATTATTTAGTTACGTTTTTTTACAAAAAAAAAATTGAGACAATTGTAACCCCTGAGTTATCTATATATGTGATGTGTTTGTTGTTTAAGTCAGATCTGACTGGATTCAAATATATGTGAGGCAGTGGCTTCGTCCAATAAATCAATGATATTTTTCCCCATGACTTAAACGAGTCAGGATCAAGGTCGAGTCTAAGTTAATTCTGACAAAAACCAAACAACAGCTTAATATAAGAATTTTGTTAACCAGCGCCACCATGATGACCGAATCAAGTCATTGCTTCACAAAAATATTTTTCTTTTGTTTACGCTCCCCCGATTTCTTGACAAGAACTTTCTTTTATATGTTAAAGTAGATAGGTGCACTACTTTTATGATTTCAAAGCCCCATAGAATAAGTTGAACAAGGAAAACTGTCGCTTTTCCATATCCGGGAGCACTAGAGAGATTGAAACAATACAAGACAAATGTATATTGTTATTACAAATAAAAAGAACCCTTAGCGCATACACGAAAATTTGTGGGCATACATAATTATTTTCCCATCTAGGGTGACTTTATAAGGGGTGTCTAAATGGTAGTGCAATTACCTATATACCCTTAGACAATTAAATTACTAATCTATCCTTACCTTAATATAAAAAACTTAAAATCTAAAATCAAAATCAGTTTCTATCCTAAACATCTCTTCTTCTTCCTTCCGCCCAACCCTCGCGAACCGTTTGATAAATTTTTTTCATCTCCACAATTAGTCGTTGATTGGTAAAAATTTGATCATCGATTAAATTCAACTATATAATGACTTGTACAATGCAAATAGTAGGACGTAGGCGTTCTGAATCCTCTTCTAATCCATCAATTGGAGAACAAATAGAAGATCAAGGTGCAGAAACTGAATTGAACCAGAAATTCAACCGACTGAAGAACCAACCCCTGAAATGAGGATTAAAAAGTATTTATTACAAACCCATCTCTTCTTTTATTGTTTATGATTGATAGAATAGGTTTAATTCGAGAAAAAGTTGGTTTTTAATGATCACACATTGATGTTCGGATGATAATTGAGACGAATTATCAGCGGAACTGTTCTTTGTTTTTCACCCTGAAGGTGCTTATGAACAGTTCGGCTTAAAAAACCATATCAATTATCAGCCGAATCTGACACCATTTCTCTAGGTTCTATTAATAAGATAGGTTCGGCTGATTCAATAGTTTGTTTATAAGACAAACTTGTAATTTAAAATGGTTCAGCTAGTTCTTTATTTGGTTTATAGGTCGAACCTCTAACTTGATTTTTCTTCTCAAAATTGATGTTTGTCGTTTTAGGCTTTGGATGTCTTCTGTATGATGTGTAAGATAATATAAATGATAGAATGTGGTGTAGAGAGACGATAAAGATTCAAAGATCTCTTCTTAGGGCTTTGGATGTCTTCTTATATAAATCTCTCAAATTTAGGCTTTATAACCCTTCTGGGATCGTATTTTCTTGAGATAAAAGCCAATTTGGTACCAAATATGTCCCAGAACAATGTCAGGTTCGGCTAATACCTTGCCAACCTTTCCCGGCCTAACCTGAGAAGTGAAATTTACCACAGATGGTTGTCAGGTTCGGCTGAATCGATTAGATCATTTTCAAGACGAACATCTCTCTGTAAATTATTGATTTGCAGGCTCTAGGTTCGGCTAGCTAGTGATGATGAGTTATCAGCCGAACCTTCCCTCTGCAGACTTAAGTCTTTCGATCTTGTTTTGGCCATAACTTTTTCGTCCGATGTTGGAATGACCACATTCTTTTTGCATTGTGTTTGTATTTTCATTCTCTTGAAGTTGAAGATAAGATCTCATTGATTCTAATGAGTTTAATTTGGATCTTGGTATTCTCCATCATTAGACTTCACTTTCGTAACACTTTTAGTAATTTCCACATTTTTTGTTTGATTCATCATATGAAAAGGCTGCACAATAGAAAACATATGTAATAAAAAGCTAAACCCCTAAATGTGCATGAATTTAAGTGTTTTATGGAAAATCAGTAACATGTTCAGCTGATATGATTTTTTGAATATGAGCCGAATTTGGAAAAATATATGGTTCGGATGATACGATATTCAGAGTGAAAATCGAACCTAACTCTCAGGAGAAGGTTCAGCTTGTAATGAAAATTTCTTATTAACCGAACATTTAACTAATAACTAGGCCGAAAGTTACAAACTATAAATTCGGCCAATAACTATTGTATTTCGAGTAAGCCGACTGTTCATCTTCTGTAATATACAAGTTAGGTTCGACTGATAATTTCAAGCCGAACCTATCTTTGGTTCGCTGAACTTGGGTGAAAAAAAGTCAATTGCATGATGATTTCAACCTACATAAATGAAATTAAACATATTCTGGAAGTATACTTGTGTATTGTTAGCACTGGATTTCTCATTGTTGTATTCATCTTCTGGATTTGGCTCATATATACAAGTTTTTCCTCACTTCCCCTTCTTCTTCTTCTCCAAAAAACCTAACTTTTCTTTTCTTCCCCAAAAATTATCATCAACACAAACTTTTATAAAACCATCTGGAGTTAGCCCAGTTGGCCAGGAGTCTGACTCTCAAGTAAGAGGTCAGCAGTTTGAATCTCCGCTCAAACATTGGAGATCTCGCGTAATTATACTAACTTTACTATGGGGAAGGGGGGCGAGTTTGCTCAGGGGGAGTAAGCCGGTGGCTACGCTGTCAGGGGGCAGAACGGGCCTATGCCTAGTTTCAAAAAAAACAAAAAAAAAAGAACAACCTTTTATAACTTAATTATCTTAATCACTAATCATTTACATTAAACACTAATCAAAATTATTCAATATTATTAACACTAATGCTGAAAGGGTAAATTTGTCATTATAAAAAATATTTGATTAAGGGGCTATTGGATTTACTGTTTACAACCCGTTTTTGTTTTTATTTAGTATGCCCTGAAATTTTCTTCTATGTTCCAAAACATGGTTCAATAAAAATGCAGTATATCTAATATTGACGTTTCTTGACTACCACCAATATGAGGCCCAGTCATACTGTAAGCAAAATAAAACTTCAATCGGTTAAGCAAATTCATACCACGGGACACCGAGGGGTTTTTATCAAGGAAGAAATACCCCAATTGACAGTATTATTGGCGGGAAAGGAATACCCTTCCGGGATCCTGATAGTTGTAGCACTGGCACACCCACTCTATAAGGGATTCTCCAATTTACATCTTAAAGATTAGTTTACGTGTGCACAGCAGACAAACGTGACTTTAGTGCTGACTCATAGCTTCAGGATCATCATGATTAGCTAGTCTATATACGTTCTTCCGTTTAAATGATTCGGATTCACTGAATCCCACATCTAATTCCCGAATGACTAATGTCAACATGAAACTAGCTCAAATAAGCCGCATAAAAAAAAAAAACAATCCTGGTATAGGGGCAGCCGGTTTTATCAGAGTGGCGGCAGTGTGATAATAAGTTGGTTAGGGGATGTCTTATAGGGGAGTAAATTGACTAGGTTACCCTCCCATTGTTTAACCTAAATCAAAGCTAAATTGAAAATTTGTTTTCTTTCTTTTTCTCTTCTCCTCCTCCATCAACTGCAACCTCTATTAAAACTCAAAATTTCATCGTCTTCGATGATCCGAAAATTAATCAAGTGTGGTATAATGACTTATATGAGGTATGTTTTGAAAAACCCAGTTACGATTTGGTTTATTTTGTTCGATTTAAGTTTAATTTCTATCAAAAATTAGGGTTTTAGATGAAAATTAAAATTAAAATTTCTGGTTTTATGTGAGTTATGGTTGATTTTAACTCAATTACGAACCGTAACTGGAGATTTTGATATCGTTACGGTTGGTAATTGAACCGTATGTTCAATTACCAACCGTATGTTCTTATATCTGAGAATTTTCTTCAGTTACGTTTTTTTTTTCAACCGTAAGTGAACTTACGGTTGATGTAGATACCAGAATTACAAACCGTAAATAACCCTGGAACCCAGAGTTCAGAAAGGTCATCAATTACGGTTCATAACTAAAATTCGAGATGAACCGTAAATACTGTTACGGTTGGTAACCATTTTAGTTTACGAACCGTAACTAAGTTACGGTTCGTCTCGAGCATTTGGTTACCAACCGTAACTGGTTTTACGATTGGGTTTTTCCCAAATTTAACCAGTTATGGTTGGTAGTTCATATTTTACGAACCGTAACTAAGATTTACGCTTAGTTACGAGCAACATTCCAACCGTAATTAGCTCTGAAAATGTAAAAAATAGATTTTTTTTAAACTCTAAAATCTGATTTTGTTTTGATTTAGAGTTAATATAAGTGAAAATTAATCATCAACACTAAACTAGATTATCAACACTAAACTATGTACGGGTTAATTAGTCATTTTCAGTTTTTTTTGGATAAGGGGCACTTCAAATTACCATGTAATGACCCTTTTTGTCCTATTACCCGCCGCCCTCTAATAAAATCTGCCGCCCCTATAACAAGATAGAAAAAAAAGGTAGCGCCTAACCTAGGAGTATAAATTTCTTTACAACAAGTTTAAGCAGACATCCGACCGAGGTTGAAAGTCCCATATTTTCAAATTGGTTTCGAAGGCATCACGTTAGGCTGGTAGATGTTGATCCTCCGAGGAGAAGTTAAAATAACACCATTGAGTCCTGTTGAACGATGCTGGTTATTATTTTTCTGATATCTGTATGTTACAATTACGGAAGAATTACATATTAGAGTGTGATAAAGTGCTGATATCCACTACCAAAGTTTTAAACTTGTTAGCACCAATAATGTCATTCCCTGTTCTTACACAAATTTAGGCGCAAATATATGCCACCCCACCCCTGAAGAAGTTAAATGTACAAATTCCATTACAAGTTCCCTTAGTGATGGCTGCGACACGAGCAGGACTGCTAGAGTTCAGCAGCCTAACAAGGTGTACATGAGTATTGATGCCTTCTATACAGTATGTAATTTGGCTTCAAAAGTTAAGATGTTACAAATTAAGTTATGCTGTTCCATGAGATGTCAAAATTAGTAATTACCTTATTATCTACGTCTCATTATGGTCCCAATCGATCGGTCTATCCTCAAAGCCATAATCTGATTGATGCGACTTGTTGCGAGATAATTTACTCATCGTTGCAAGACCTGAAAGAAACAAAGAAAAGAAGAAGCTAAGGTTAATTACATCATTCCAAAGAAGAAGCGCGGTGCTTAATCAATTGAAATTGGTATTTTTAGATTGCACAAATGTACTAAAAACAAAAATAACCACAGATAAAATAGTTAACCACAACACAGGTCACATTCCAGGAAGAAAAAAAACTTTTACCATAAACTGTTGATTATTGACCACTAAATTTTTCACAGCATCTAATCAATAATAATCATGTTGAATTTGATAATAGTGTCCTATAAAATGTAGCTAATGAATGCTGCATATGCATTATAGATGTACCTTCAACCATTCTGTAGAAAGCTGACCACCATCTATCTCTAGGAACCTGGTATTGATCTAGCGTCTCTTCAATAACTTTATCATGCTTTCCTTCCAAAACTCCTTGCAGAGTGACGATGGCATCCTTTGTTCTCTTGATGATATTGTTATCGTCTTCGATTTCCAAGTTTTGCAGATCATTGTGAGAAGAACTGAGGCTAACTCCAAGAGCAAACTGGGCAGCAGAAGTCCAGCGGGAAGAGGCCAACCATCTTCTATGCCCATCTTGACGTTTGGACTCTTCTTTTGCTGCTTTATTATCAACGACTAAGCTTCGCAAGTATTCCGCGTTTGCAGCACCTGTACTCTGCACCATCTTAGAGAAACCACTCCCCTCATTTGACAAAAGATCCTCTGGGGTATCAAATTCAAGAACCTGGTAGATAGTTTAAAAAAGGGAGTACATAAAAACTGTATAAGAAATTTTGTTCAACTTATTGCTGGTATCAACTTCATAATAGATCGTTAAAACTTAATATCTGCTTGTTTCCAAGTGCACATTGAATTTAAACAAAACTGACAAGCAAAGCTCGGAGACATGTACTATAAGGTTCATAACAACTAGGAACACAGTATAACACATAGCATAGGAAACCACAACTGAAATGAACCGGTTACAGACATAAGGACTTGTGTACCTGGCCCGCATCAAGAAGGAGAACACGGTCACAGTCAATGATTGTATTTATTCGATGAGCAATAATGAGCATGGTGCATGATTTGAATTCTTCTCGAATAGTTTTCTGAATAAGAGCATCAGTTCTAACATCTACAGCAGCAGTTGCTTCATCAAGAACAAGTATTTTGGATCTCCGTAGTAGTGCTCGGGCAAGACTTAACAGTTGCCTCTGGCCAACACTGAAATTCTCCCCTGCCTCAGAAACCTACAAGATAAAACAAACACAAAGTGATGCTTCAAGGTAGCACTAACAGAAGTCTTTGTAAAGTAATACACAAACAAGTACATCCCTATTTAATTACTGAGAGTTCCTATTTTCAAGCGAATCGAGTGTTCACCTCGGCATCAAGACCTAAAGAATTCCTTCTAATGACATCCTTAAGGTGCGCTCTCTCTAAAGCCTCCCAGATGTCAGCATCATTGTGCTCATCAAAAGGATCAAGATTAAACCGGACAGTTCCTACATATACGATAAAAAAAGAACGGTTAGAAGATTTAGAAGAACAAAGCAAAAAAATTTGGTTGTTCAGGAAAATAACATAAACATTCACTGCAGGCAACACTATACAGTACAGCTAAATTTGAATATGAATGATCTATCAGCACTGTCTCTTGATGACTTCATAAAGTACATAATAATATGTAAAGATACACACCTGAGAAGAGAACTGGTGATTGTGGAATTATCCCGAGAACTTTACGTAGATCAGTTAAACCAAATTTCGCAATATCAGAGCCATCAATTAAGATTCTGCCACTTTCAAGTTCCACGATTCTAAATAAAGCATTGATCATACTAGATTTCCCAGCCCCAGTCCTCCCAACTATTCCAACCTTCTCATAAGGAGAAACTGCAAAAGATAATCCATGAAGGACTGGAGGAAGCTCAGGCCTGTACCTAAAGACAACATCTTCAAACTTGATCGATCCTGAAGAAGGCCATCCAGGTGGGGGTCGATTATCTTCAATCACGGTAGGCGCCTCTGAAGGCAAATCTATATATGTGCCTACACGCTCGACAGCATTTAAACTATTCTCTGCTGCACTGGCAATTCTGAGAACTCCCGACAACAAGTTTGTAATATTTAAAGCATAACTGAGAAGCAGACCCATGGAAGATGCATATGCCACGCGATCTGCTGCTCGTCCATTTTCCATGACAGCAAAAGTTGCTATCAACCAAATCATCAAGCCTCCAAGTGATTCCAAACGGATAACGAGCCAGCGGTTTGCACTCATGTTCAAGAGGGTGTACCTGATATTATTGTCCATAGACTTCCCGTTAATACTAGCCATTCGATCATAGGCTTTGTACGCGCGAATGGTCGATAGACCATTTAACGCTTCCCCAAATTGTGCATACACAGGAGATCTAGTTATGGAACTCAAGCGTTTGACTTCACGGGCTGTGCTCTGTAAACAAGAAGAATCAAAATGTATTGGAAAAAATATTTTCTTACAGATAACTGAAATAAGGGTTGGCTATACTTTCAGTGTGATTGATGTAGTTTTCCAACAGATGGTTAATTACTGAAGAATAGATGAGGAGGATCTCCTCATGGCGGGGAAGACCCTCCCCTAATATACCCATTTCACTGTACAGATAGTGTAAATATTCACAAACTTTTAATTATATTGGTGGTTATTAGTGAATACTCATTCACTTACTTAAAGCAAGTGGTTATTAGATAAACTATAAACTTGGGCAAACAACAAATTAACTAAATTAGCATGATTAGAAATTATGCATACCTGGTAATATAGATAGGCTGAATAAAATAAGATCAGGAGCGGCATTATGGCCCACAAGGATATGGTGCTCACGATGCCAATCAGCGCAAAAGTTGAAAGAAGTTGGAATACTTGGTTCAGAAACATATTTACAAACACAGCAACATTGCGGTCTATGTCGCCGAGATCCTTTGCAAATCTATTAATCATCCTACCAACTGGATTGGTATGGAAAAATACCATTGGAGCTCTTAAGATAGAGTTGAGCATTGCATCATGCAACCTTTTGGCTGCAGTTAGACTTATTTTGATCAACCAGTAAGAGTTCGCCAAGTTTACAAGTACCTGAAAATTAATAACAAGTTTAGTATAAATTCAGATCTTGATAGCTGGCATTTGCACAGTTACATCACAAGAATACGGACAAAAAAATCTTAAAAAACCAGAGGATCATAGAAAATAAGATGCAGATTGAAACTGGCTAAGCAATTTGCATGAAAATGTAACATTTTACTCTCTTGTGAAATTGAAATTTAGACATACAATGATATTACCAGAAAAGATTATAGTGTGCATTAGTGATCCAAAGAAAATGAAAACTAAAAAAAAAAAAAAACAATAATTGAATGTTTGCCACTATTTTGTCCACTTTTACCTGACTGAGGGATAGCATTGCGTAAACCAGACAGTAGAAACCTGGGCCATGGATCTTTGGAGTGCTTAGATCAGTCCAAACACTTAACCATGTACTACTCATAACTCGAAAAATTTCAGTTGACACATAGCAGGTAAAGAGTATCATAACTACCCAAAATCCTCCTAATGCGTTCATATATCTGAAAAACAAGTTCAAGTCAACAGGTACGTCGTGTTATAACAGAAAAAAAATAGGTAACCCAGTAATTTTGTAAAGAGAAATTTGCGTGGTTGCCAACAGATAGTAATCAAGACTTTTTTCCTCCACATGAGAAGCATTGTTTAAGACACAGAAAAGTGGAGATGTATAATTGAGAAAGGATATTATTATACTAGAATTTACTTATTATTTGCTTCAACTTCTGATAAATTATGTTCAGGAATCAGGAACACTACACTTAGTTTCAGCAAAGAAGGTCCATTAAGTGTTAACCAACTCACTGTGGAAGGAATTCTTACCTCATCAGAACTTTCAAACTGACAACACCTGTCTCACGTTCCTCCTGCTTGACAAGAACAGACTTGCCCTTTTCCACTTTGGTCACTTGACTCACACTTTTTGGCATCTCATTTGACATGCCATTACCAGCCAAACTTAAGTCCTTCTGCTCAGGTTTCTCATCATCCTTTTCTTCCATATGTTCCTCCACCTTGCCGGCATTTTCCATTAGCCTCTTAAATAATACACCGTTATTGATAAGTTCGTCAAAAGTTCCCTCCTCTTTCACCATACCTTCATGAACCAGGAGAATTCTTTCTACTTGTGGTAGAAAATGAAGCTGGTTTGTAACAAGCACTCTAGTTCTTCCTCTCAGTTCTTCTTTGATACATTTATCAAAAACCTGTGAAGGTAATCCTTTAAATATTATGCACATCCTAAAGGTAAAACTCCCCTCATTTTCTAGCAACTCATGAGGAGATTCATGGTAATTACAATATCGACTTAGAAAACAGAAACTGTTAATTAATCAACTCATGTTTGGACAATATTTCTCTAAACCAAATTGGTATAGGACACAACCGGTTTCCCCAAGGGGTCAGTGGGGTTTAGATAGGAATTAGTAGTTATCAGTTGAACTGAGAAGACTATCTACTTATATCGTTCCCTTATTTGTTTAGCAAGGGTCTTGTAAAGCCTTAAGTATTGAGTTGGAGTTACTTTGCTTAGCTATATGTCTTTTAAGAAAAATTTGTACACCTCTTGAGCTTGAGAGTTAAAACTTAACTCGCCTTTGACAAAGAAACAAATTACACAATCTTTCGACCTCAAGTTATTCACCTACCGATATCCGATCCTGAATCTTTCCTGGGTGTTGTGTAACTTAGTTCCTAGTAATGTTTCTACTACAATGAGCACTTTGTGCGAGAAGAGAAACGCAAAAGAGATAACATGATGCAAGATATAGTGAACTACGTTTCATCAACCATATAATCTCGACCTAAAGGCTCAAATGGTGCCAAATTTGCTCCATTGCAGAAACCACAATGTTTGACCCTCAAAACATGCAACGCCAACAAATTCAGAAATGAACAACCTACTTTCTATTTATTAATCAATTAAACCCAAGTGAATGGAGAATCGGGAGAAAGGAACGAGTAAGTTATGCTGAACCATGACCAGAGAACTGTTTAACTGGAATTTCAGAGTATAACAATACCTGGCGCCCGACATGAGCATCTAGAGCACTTAAAGGGTCATCAAATATATATACATCAGAGTTGGAGTAAACGGCCCTAGCCATGGAAACTCGTTGCTTTTGCCCACCGCTAATATTCACCCCTCTCTCACCAATCTCTGTGAGATCACCACCCTGATAATATAAGGGGGTAAGAGAACATGTAGAACATGACAGTATCATTTAGAACTTGATGGAAATATCCCACTCTTATTTCATAAGCAATCACTTACAGGGAGTATGTTGAGATCATGTTGCAAGGCAGTCATATCTATAGCTTTTTCATAGCGTGAAGCTTCAAAAGGAGAACCGAATAATATGTTATCGCGTACCTGATAGGAATATGATAATGGAGCTCTAAGTCGGATTATTGGAACCACATAAGAAACTGGAAACCAAGAAGATGGATAATTGTGAAACAACTAGGAAGCTGTAAATAATACTGTGACTTACGGTCGCATTAAAAATCCATGAAACTTGTGGAACATAAGCAATGGTTCCTCGAACAACAACATCTGCATCAGTTGTAGGAGGTAATTCCCCAAGCATAGCTGATATGAGTGACGTTTTTCCTTCACCGGTACTGCCAACAACTGCCACAAGGCTACCAACCGGTATATTCAAATTAATGTTCGATAATGTGGGTTTCTCTGCCTGAAACAATAAAATGGATTTAGACGGTGCTAGTTCTAAAACATGCGGGAACCAAAAACGCAAATAGGAACAACATATTGACCAAAATATTTACTTCGGAAAATAATTGGTTGCGAAGTACAAACTACTTTTCATATACAGTTTACTTAACTAGCATGCTTAAAGTATGTGGTGATGTTAATTTGCATCATTTATCAAGGTAGTTGGAACCTCGAAAGAGTTATAAGGTTACACCAAAGCTGAAGTAAAAGTTTATATTTGTACACAGCAAACATTAAAAACAAACAAGGTAGACCTTTGAATCCCAAGAAAAACTTCCGTTCTTTATTGATATGGCTGGAAGGCCTGGCTCAAGAGGTGGGTTTGGTAGAAGAAGTCTCTCCTCAGCTAAGAAAAGTTCCTCCAGACGTTTCAATGAAACATTTGCATTTACAACCTGCCAAGAAATTCAAAAACCATTTAGATTCTTTTATAATGCCTAGAAAATGAAAAAAATCAATATATCTATGCTTAATGCCGAAACATTTTCTTGGGAAGCCTCATTTGTTCCTAGAGACTCATGAGCAGGAATAGGATTGATTTTACATGACTCGATATGTGATTGTTATGGAACAAGAGGAGATAGGAGTAAAACAAACTCAGCATAAAAGACCAGAGCTCTAAGAATCCTAACAATGCATGCACAACCAACTCCACCTCCCTATTTAGACATAAACTCATGGATCATGGGTTAAAAGAAGCGTTGAAAATGCCAATGCAACATGTCGGCTATAAGAACTCAGGAGGAACTTTTTGACATCATGAATAGATTGTAAACCAACAGAGTAGATCTAAGTAACAACTCCAGTAATCTATCAGTACTGTTATACTTGTAGCATCAGAGGAATACACAAGGATAAGAATAGCACCTGCGTTATCAAACTGGGAATCATGAACAAGGGGAATCTTAACACTGCAAACAGTGAAAGTGACGTGAACGCCTTCGCAGGTGTTAAAACCCCGCCAAGCAGAGTGTACATCCCAAAGGATATAACTGTTACCACAACAGGAACGCTGTTGAGGATGAAACGATTCAACTGCAGAGAAAATAGTATGTTAGTAGAAAAACAAAATTAATGAGATAACTAGACTTATCTTATACACATTGCTGCATTGCACAAAACGCGCATGTGGTTCATGCCCTAGAGGGGCCAGGTATATTTACTAAGTTACTCAGTAACAGATTCCACATCAAATTTATCGATAACTATATTCAAAAATAGACAATCAACCACAGGAGCCACAAGCTTAGTAGAAGATTGCATTTTTTTACCCTACCGCTGATAGTAATTGCGATTTGCGGAACCATGAGAGCTCATCATCACGAACACTTTGAACTTTCGATTTAAAACTCCACTCCCAAGCATAATATCTGATCCATTTCAATAAAGTAAGATTCAGATGATCGATCTCAAAAAATTTAATTTGTTGTAAGACAGGTAGTCATTCTCAAAATGAAACATACTTGACAGTGTCCATTGCGGCCAAGATTTCATTCATGAGCCCAATCCTTTTGTCTGTACGTTGTAGACCTTCCTTAGTGAGCTTCTTCATTTTGTTAATCACGAATGTCTGCTTTCGAGAAATGAACAGAATAAATGAACTATGAAGAGAACTAACCGACAGGAATCAGGATTAACACGAGGAGAATGCAAAGACATGCCAGGCGAAAAAATAAAGAGCAATCTTATCCTAGTCAAAGCTATTAAAGTATAATAATTCAGTTACGGTATCGAAGGTTATTCTAAAATCCATGATTCTGCGCGTGACTGTATCAGAAAAGCTAATGATTTGCTAAAAAGTAAAAACAGCATTTTAGCTACGCAATCAAAGTTATAAAATCCATGGTTCAGAGCATTATTGTATAAGAAGGCTTAGTGACTAGGAATCATACTTTTCTAGAAGAAAAAGATGAAAAAGTCAGTAGGAACTTAATTCACAAGCAAGAAACGGAAAGAATAGAAGTACTGTGCATGCTACAGGGAGGGAGGGAGGGAGGTGGGTGTGCTGGCAGTCAGTACCTGTAAAGGGAACATCAAAAGTAGCACCAATGAGCCTAACAAAGAAGCAACACCAAGTTCATTGTACAGAAGAACCATAGCAACGATGATTCGAAATGGTGCTGACCACAAACTGTGAAGTTGTTGACATATTTGCTGCAAGCAGGAAAAGAACAAATTAATTACAAGTTTATGTCCAACAAGAGAAATCGTATATGAATCATAGATCTAACTCGTACTTCAAGGTAGTGGAAATCACTATTTGAAAATGAATCACTTGTAAAATGAATCATGAAATGTACAACATACCCCACATGGGCTAATTTTTTTGTTGATATATGGTGTCTCTTATAGTTATGGGACATGATGTAATTTTTAAAAAAGGTATTAAGGGTAACTGCTCAAATGCAATAACTTAAAGTCTTGTTAGAGAGCAGAAATCATATTGAAATGAGAAGCATGATTTTTGACAATAGTAGTGGAGCATGCCTGGAGAGATTCAGCATCTGTGGTCATCAAGTTGGTAATTTTTCCAGACGGAAACTTCCGACGCGCTTCGTGCGTCAATTTTAATGATTTGCGAAATATGGCAGCAACCTGAAACCAAAGAGATTTCAACTAGATATGATGCAGTAGGAATAGCTCATATTCATCACTCAATCAGAACAAAAGCTGAATGCGTGGATGCACAGCCAAAAATGATAAATCCTGCTTTTGAGCTCCATATGCTTTTCAACAATAATAACCAAAAATATAGTTATCTAATCAGAATTTTTTGTACTCACCACCTCTTGACACTTCTAAGAGGTGAAAGAATCACAGCCAGTTCAAAAAATAAAATAATACATGGCCATGACCAGACACCTACGTTTCTCTTGGGTATAATGAGCTGTGGTATTTGTCTTAAGTTGTACTTAAAGATGGTCTACCATGGTCATTTAGTACAGACAAGACCTTGACCTAGAAGATACATTCTGAGCCATCTGTTTGAAAT
This sequence comes from Papaver somniferum, assembly GCF_003573695.1. Classification (NCBI taxonomy): domain Eukaryota; kingdom Viridiplantae; phylum Streptophyta; class Magnoliopsida; order Ranunculales; family Papaveraceae; genus Papaver; species Papaver somniferum. The sequence continues at coordinate 46,283,154 of NC_039358.1, forward strand.
TAAAGAAGACACATATACACAATATCTAATGTTACGCCTGCTCAAGGGTCCGCAAGTGCAGAATATGCAAATAGTGTTAATGCATGTTGGAATGGTGAAAATGCAAAGGTTGCCATAATAATTGAACTCCACACTGATATGAAAATCTAAGACTAACATTATAACTTTTATTTCATAAGACTCATCTTCAACGAGAAAGAGAAAACAAGGTGGACCCATAATTTGGTTATTTTAGAGCTAATCAAACCTGAAAACTTATCTATGCAAAAGATCACCTTGAGACTTAATCAAGGATCAAAACAAAACAAAAAAAGATCAAACTACATACCAACGTGGACCTCAGCCGGTAACCCACACGCATGACATTCTGAAAATATTGTGCTTCGGAAAGAACCCCCAAGGACTGCACCAAATAAACTTTAAGTTAATTATAGTAACCACTTCATGTACCGATATTATTGGATACCTGAACTAAATGAGAACATAATGGGAAACCCATGGATAACTAAGTACAACACTGAAGTTTTATAGTCACTTAAGTGGCCAATATCCTAGGCTCCAACACAACAATGTTGTGATAATTCTGTATGCAATTAAAAAGAAATGAACAAAATGAAGTGAAGTGAAGGCTATAAAGATATATGGGGAATAAATGATGTACGGATTCTTCTCTAACGTACACCTTTTGAATGTCCTCCAAGAAACCCTAATTAGGACTTGTTAAGGTATCCATGCAAATGTTAAGACGCGTGAAACGGAAAAAATCGTGGTGAAAATTGATAAAAATTGCCATAAAAATCTATCCATTTCTGTGCAATTTATTGATTTCAACAAATACATGAGTAGCTAAGAGTGGAGAGTATCGGCTATTGGGTGTGAATTGGGGAAGGACTCCTGCAGTTATTATTGAAGCCAAGGACACAGCATTGCTGATAAGGGGATGTTGCTGTAAGAACAGGACGTTTGAGTTCCCCTAGTTAAACCTCCAAATAAGCTCATGTCATCAGATGAAGGGGTTGTGCATGGTATGAATAGTTCTGCATTGCCGGAAAGACAGCAGTGGCATATGTACTAAAGGGTAAACTTCCTCTTGATGTTGTTAGAGGCGTCTTGGATATGTTAAACAAAACTCCACACCTCCTTGGGCTGCTAAAATGAGGGCAGTATCAAGTGTGCATTGGGACAAGATTTTAATGTTGCCAGTTGGTATATCAGGGTCGAGGATCGCTCGATATTCAAGCGGGTGGGACTCTTACTAAGTACATGTTGGGGTTGCCTGTCAGTAAGGTGCCAAATTGGCTAAACAAGAGCCATGTAAAGGTCCTTTTGTGTGATCATGTTGCACTAGATGCTTTTACGCTCAAGGAGCAAAGAGAAATAAGTTAAGTAAAATAGGATAATACAAACAAGCATTGTAAGATAGAGGAAAGACATGTGGATATAGATTCATACCACTCCGACAAAAATTGAAAAGGCATAGATGTAACCAATCCAAGCTGGTTCCCCTTCTTGCATAGACTGCAGGTGATATCAACAAGCTAATTAAGAAATCTTACAGGACAAACATATAGAGCAATGAACAGAGAATCCTGACAAAGAGCTATGAAGCATGAAATGTGTAACTGCAACATCACACCTGTACTCTCAGGTAAAGCTTACTAATAATATGAAACCAAAGAATGTAACTTATAGTGCATAAAATGAGAAGGGACCATGAAATATGTAATTACAACATCACACCTCGGGCAACCAAACTAATAATATGAAACCCAAGAAAGTTGCATATAGTGTGAAAACAAAGGAGGGAGCGACAGAAAAGGTGGTTGAATGCAAGGAAATTTTGGGCACTCGTAAATTAGTCGATCATGACTTCTGTTTCAGAATGATTCAGGCAAAACAAATCCAGATGTGCCAAAACAGTAAATAAGTGAGGCAGACCGAACAAGGGAATATCAAGTTGTGAACAAAGACAAATTGGTACAACTGAAACAAAATAAGAAATTTGGCTTAAAGCTTTTTAGCATTTAGCAAAAAACTGTCAAGGATATCAATCCTTATGGAATCAGTGTGCAACTTTATCTATATGTATCTAGCTTTAAAAAAAATGAAATTTTTTGCCATAAATACAAATAAAATGAACAGCAAAAGAACAACATAAAGAAAATTGCACCAACTACCTGTTAAGCAATACAGGAAAAGAAGACTCACCTTTAATAGACGATTCAATATAACGGGGCCCACAAACTGAGAAAGATCATTGCCGATCTAGAAAAATAACAACGCAATAATACACCATGAGTTACAATAATCTAGGATGATAAGAAGCCCAACACTTTCTCCAACTAGGCAATCACTTAACGCAACAAATTTCTTAAGAAAATAACAAATACAAAACAGTAGTAATGCATGCAACCCTCTGTTTTGTTATTACACCTAATTGTTGTACTGCGTCTATGGCCTCGTTATTATTATGTAAATATTTCCGCCCATAACGTATAGTTTTGAATTATCTAGTGCCACAAAATTGGTAAGAAGTTAGCATTCCCTAGAATGGATCACAAGACGAATATTCAAATCAACTCACAGTGGAGTCAAAGGTTCTAACCACATTCTAGTCCATGTAAGATAATGAACATGGTAAGCCGGTCGTAAATAGAGGAACTGAACATATTAATTTGCAACTAAAAAAGAGAAACCTTTCTTGCAGAGAGAATTAGAAGAATTTTTTTCACGAGGAAACAAAATATATTTGAAACGACTTGGCTAAGAGACCAAGAAAACTTAACATAAGATGGATGGTTTAATACCTTAAAAAAACCTCCAAACCAAAACCTACAATGGAAACATAGTAGAAAGTGATTATGGTGAAAAGGTCCAGCCACATATACTCATGCCATAAATATATAAACAAAAAAATTGCTTTGTAGTTTTTAGTCTTCTAGAGAAAGAAAATGAAACAAAACGAGCAAAGGCAACCACAAAAGTATCAGTCCATACCTTCCCCCAAGGCTACTATTAAGTGCTCTTAACAGCCATGGTTTAGATTTTTGAGATTCCTTTAACCAACAGTCTTGAAACCTACAAAGATATCATTATAGATGTGACTAATTCTAAATACGATCAAAATTCGAGGATAAGCATATTTTGAGGGACGCAACATGATGAGTACTTGCTATTCAGTGTCTCGGTCTTATCCCATGTATCCAGCTTCCACACATCCTTCTCAGTTATCGGTTTTCTAAATCCTTGTTCCATGAGTGGTGTCATCCATGCGAAAGATATCTCTGCGAAAGCAAGTGGATAGAACCAACATTAGATGATGTAAACCAGCTCACAGCAACTTAATATTTTTTAAACAGTTAGCGTGTGAGACGTCGTCTTTTATACAGATGTGACACTCCTTGTTTGATTTAATGGGGATGTGTTAGCACCAGACAAAAAAAACAAACAGAAAAGGCTAAAGATGCTCATGACATTCCCAATGAAGTTTCTATAATTAGTTTCATAAACAGAAGTCTATAGAATCCAATCCTGTAATTTTCAAATTCTTTGTTTTAGTTGCCAAATCTATACAGAGGATGTTGCCATGTTAACCATTTGGATAATAGGCCATGCATATGACTGCTTTTAGGTTCTTATGGTACGAATTTATTCACAATAGCAACAAAGGCAGCTTAGTAGGCGCATCACTTACTGGAAAACACATTGACATGCCTCTCCGGACAAATCTGCTCTTCCCCGTGAAGTGTTTGATACTCTGTGTTTTCAACAAACTCTTCCCTTAGCGGAGTGTAGCCCGGATATGGATCCAAATTAGGTACGTAAAATAACAAGAAAATTCCATAGAGCACCTGTATATAAATGATAACTATAATGTAAAGATGCAGTACACGTGTTCCAGAAGGAATGTGAAACAAAAGTATAACTGATCAAATGGCTGAGACCATGTGCCTCCGAATATCAGCTCGGGTGAAAAGTCTCTGCACCTTTGATAAAAATTCATATAGTATTTTAGCACCTTGTATGCCCTCTGAGTCTCAGTGTTTAAGGAGTGAATTTTCACTATCGAGACTAATGCAATGTAAGCCAATATCTAAATCACAAAAGGTATGTTGCTGCCGTTTTGAAAGATTAAAGATCAGCGAAGTAATGTCTAAACCCAATTCAAAGCAACAATAAAGGATCCCGGAACAAGAAAACACCATTTTCTGTTGTCTCAACAATAGGTTCGGTCAGGGCGAGGAATAAAAAATGGACTTAAAGGAGTCAAGCTATTTATATGAAATAGGGAAAACCTGAGAAGGATGCAAATGCCATAAGTTGTACCTGACAGAGAACTTCGCTGCTATATAGGTACAATATGGACCTGCATTGACAAAATAGAAGAAAACTATAAATAACAAAGAAATGGTGGTAGTATATTCCATCTGATGTGCACATGCCCATTTTTAGAAGTAGCAGAAATCTAGCAAGTTAGAGGACTTACAGATTCTGGTATTCTTTCACAGAGAGAACAAGATTCACCATAACAGCATCCCCTACAAGCGCATAAATAACACCAAATCGGATGTACCAACGAAATTCGCGTATGTAGATCTTAGTTTCTAGGTAGATCATAACCAGCATAGACCACCAAGCAAAAGCCTTGATGACAAGAGAAAGTATCTGTAACAAGAACGTCGATTGGCCATATATATCAGTTTCTTTTCGAAGTTAATATAACAGTTCAGCAAACATAGTTCAAATGCACCTTTCACTGGCTGGACATGATACCCTTTATTTTATCCTATAATATCAACCAGTGTTACAGGAATCATAGTAGTTAACTGGTGCCCCTGTCAAAGTCTCTTAGTAATAAACTGAACTCCAGTCTAATGGTAACGTCCAGTAGCATTGGGAGTTCTGGGACTTATCGTGGTTACCAATGTAACCAAATATTGTTACACCACCATTTCAAAGTCCAGTGACAACACTTGTCAAGCTAATTTTGTTTGTTTTCTAATTCAAGAGCTGCAGCATACTTAGGTCCAAAGGTGTTAATTTTTGTGTTCGTCGACCAGAAATACAAACAATATTAAGAACCACGCAGTGCATACCACTAATTTCAAATTGCCAAGACACAAAAAGATTTTGCATAAATTCAATAGAAACACTTAGTAATCACAAATAATCTGAACAGATGCTGCAACCTAAATGTTCAAACACCACTAAAGTCAGTAATCAACAAACTGCAAAACTCTAAGTGGAGTACTACAAACATAAGACACGACAATTAGAAGTATCACCTCATAAGGAGCGAGCGCAGTCTGTCCATCCAGATTCAAAATTGAGATACCCATGACCATCCTAACAATTGGTTCCACAGCACAATATGTAGCCAACAAACCCAAAAAGTAATTGTAGTAATTCGACCTCAACCGAAACCTCTGAACAGTAAAATCCATGGTCATCTTCCATATCCGGTAAATGCAAAGACTGAGAAGAACAAGATGAGTGAAGGAAATCACTAAAGTATCCATTCCACAAGGTGTATAAACCCCAAATGCATTCTGCACAAGTTTGGACCAAACCCCATTTTCCACTGGCTTACAGTACCAAACCAGTGGTTTGAACCCCATCTTGAACTATAAATCTTGTTTGTTCAATCAGAGCTCAAACATACTCCTACAGTGAAGTGGAATTGAAGCATTAAAACCAGTTAGGGTTTTTTGGAAGAGAATCTACGTTAATAATAAGAAAATGCATAAGCAGACAAAAGAATGGAACATAAGCTTTACCTGATTTGGGAAGAGCTCTGTATTATGGATGGCTGGAGAAGAGAGATACTTTTTCCATCTAAGTATTTTTTTAGTGGATGGATAATAACCAGAGCAGACAAAACCTCGTTTTTGCGTCATTCCTTGCGAATAATATTCACAAATATCAAATGTCAACTGTGATTGCCATTTGGAGTGTCAAGTGCGGTGGTGGTCACGACTCATGACTTTATTTTAGAAGGTTATTATTGGGGCGTCACAATCTATTAGAGGGGCGTCATCTAATAGGATAAAAACGGGTTATCCATAAGTAATATCAAAAACCCCTTATCTCAAATAATTTTGTAATGATTAAACAACCCTTATGTAGTTAATTTTAATTTAATTTAATTAAATAAAAATTAAATTAATGAATTTTTTTGTATACTTGGTGAATTCTGGGACAAAGTTTTTGTGGGAAGAAAAACTAGCCGTAAAATAAACTTCTGCGGTTGGAAATAATCCAAATCTAGATGTAAAATCACTTCTACGGTTGGAAATATTCCAAACCTGGACATAAAATCACTTCTACGGTTGGAAATATTCCAAACCTGGACGTAAAATCACTTCTACGGTTGGAATTAAAAGTAACCTGGACGTAAAATGAGCTTCTACGGTTGGAACTAATTCAAACCTGGGCAAATAAAATTTTACAGTTGGAATTAATCCAAACCAGATGTAAAATCACTTCTATGGTTGGAAATATTTCAAACCTGGACGTAAAATTACTTCTACGATTGGAAATATTCCAAACCTGGACGTAAAATTACTTCTACGGTTGGAAATATTCCAAACCTGGACGTAGAATCACTTCTATGGTTGGAATTAAAAGGAACCTGGACGTAAAATGAGCTTCTACGGTTGGAACTAATTCAAACCTGGATGTAAAACTACATGCAAATAAAATTCTACGGTTGGAATTAATCCAAACCTGGACGTAAAATCTCCAAACCTGGACGTAAAATCACTTCTACCGTTGGAACTTAAAGAAAACTGGACGTAAAATCGGATTCTACGATTGAAATTAAAAGAAACCTTGACGTAAAATGAGCTTCTACAGTTGGAACTAATCCAAACCTGGACGTAAAATTACATGCAAATAAAATTATACGGTTGGAATTAAAAGAAACCTGGACGTAAAATCACTTCTAGTTAAAGGATAATCTAGACATTTTGTATATGTGTTAGGATATTCCATAACCACTTTTTTGGACATTAACAATCCAAGTGAAGCCCTTCTATTGAAGTGTGACGCCCCAATAATAGCCTTCCATTTTATTTGGTTCGTTTTAGTTAGTTTGATTGGCCGGCTCCATTGCTGATAGGTAAATTTTGTGTTAATTTGACATTTTCATTTATTTGATTAAATAATTAAACAATTGACATCGTATTGAAATGTCACATGAAATGAGAGATATGTTTGCTTAGGATTTTAAGGGGTTTTACAACTAATCCCTAGCAGTCTATTTACAGGTTTCCTGGGTCTTTTATACATTTCTTATAAAAATCCTCCAAAGTCCCAACTCAAGATGTCAATGGTGGTAGGTCAAATCACATAAGCCCTGTAGATAAGCGCACTGTTACGAACTTCAGAAGGATCCATACGCGCCTAGCTCAACATGCAGAAGAAATTAGCAGCTATCGACAATTAAGAGAGAGAGAGTGACTAAGCAGACTTCTTTGTAAAGAGTGAAAAGTCGTAGTGACTTGTTCTTACCATCTATTTTTTTCTATTGAAAATTAAGTGGATTGATAAGGAAACTAGTACATGGGATTTTTCAAAGTGTTGGTTTCCCTTATTTCAGTTGGATGATTTGAGATATTGGCTTCTACCAACACGTTGTTCTCCCTAATTACAATAAAGCAAAAAAGTTTGCGAAATTTAAATCAGACGAAAGAAAAGAAATAAGAAAAACTGGCATATGCAACCACTGTTGCTTGTGAATCTGTTGTTTTCTTGTTTCTTTTGCCAGGGTATCAGCCACTGCATTGCATCTTCTATTCATGTAAGTAAGACCCAAAAAATGATGACATGAATGTAAGATTTTCATTGCTTCTTTTATAAGTGTCTTGTTCTTCCAAAAAATATTACTTTCTTTGCCTTGAGCATAGTGTATGAGTCTCTGACAATCACTTTCCACCCAGAAGTCCTTTAAGTTCATACTCTTAGCCCACTTTGTTGCTTCCAGCAGACTCAAAGCTTATGCTTCTTCTGCAGATGAGGCTTGGAAAGTCCCAGCTCTGGCTTGACTAGCAGTTCCTGTATCAGCACGAACAATTAGACCATAACCAGTAGAATTTAAAGCATCAATTCATGAAGCATCAAAGTTTAATTTAAATTGATTTGGAGATGGTTTTGTCCATCCTTGGCCTATGTGAATTTCCTGTACAGAAGAGTTAGAGGAACTGTTTACTTCTTGGGCCATGTTTTCATCTGAAAGTGATTTTAATGGGGACCAAAAAGCTAGGTGTCTTTGTACAGCAAGGGCTAGCTGTACAGTTGTGGTAGATTTGGATTGGAAGACCCTAAGGCATCTTTCCTTCCAAATCAACCAACATTTGGTTGTCATTATCTCTATGTCAGAGTTTGAACATACCCCTGCAATCCAATCATCATACATATTTGCAAAAGAGAAATTGGCATCATTATTATGGTTTAAACTTACTAGAGGAGGTAACATGGATACCGTCTTTGCATAAGTGCACTCGAAAAAAAGATGCTTAAGAGATTCGCACTCATGATTACAGAAAACACGGTTCAACTCTATATCTTTCATGAATTGGCCTAATTTTTTCCTAACATGCAATATATCGTGGACACGTTTCCATAGGAAAATCTTTATTCTCTGCGAGATGTTTAGTTTCCAGAAGGTAGCATTTTCTAACATGTTATCATTCACAGATGGATTTTTGAGTTTTTTGTAAATAGATTTAACTGAAAATTCTCCATCATTTGTTAGTAACCATTTAAGTTTATCTTGTTTCAAGTTGTTTTGCATATCTGTGAATATACGAATGTTTAGAATCGTTTCAGCAAGATCTCTTGGAAAGTTATTTCTAACCATCTGTTCATTCCACTTTTGTGTTTCTAAGTGAATTAGCTCAGAAACAAGTGTTAAAGAATTTAATTTGGTACCACAGTAAGTTAAGAGATTATCTTCCATACCTGGTATCCATTTACCTGTCCAAACATTTATCGACTTACCATCACCTACCTCCCAACAGCTGAATTTTTGAATTAGAGAGATACCCTGTAAAATACATCTCCAAATCCAAGAGGTATTATAATTTTTTTTAGCATGAAAAATAGTTGAATTGTTGAAGTACTTTCTTTTAAGAACAGTTCCAAGAAGTGTATTCTGTTGGGTTGCTAATCTCCAAGCCAGTTTAGCAATCATGGCTTGATTCATCAAATCTGCATCCTTGAAACCTAACCCCCCTAATTTCATTGGCTCACAAAGGAAATCCCAACCAACTGGACAAAATCCTTTGTGATGATTTTGTTTTCCCCACCAAAAATCCTGTTGGATTGCATTTATTTTGTTTGTTATTTTCTTTGGTAAAGAAAAACAACCCATCTCATAGATGGGCATACTAGATAAAACAGATTTTATTAGAATCATTTTACTAGCTTGAACCATAGATGTACCATTCCAACTTTGAGCCCTGTTTTCCATGTTATCGATTATTTTGTCAAAAGTTTTGATTTTGGACCTATCAATGAATAAAGGAGCCCCTAGATAAGAATCAGAGATACTTATTTTCTTAATTTTCATAAGCTTGATCATAATTCGTTGGTGCTTAGAATGGATTTTTTTACTGAAAAAAATACTCGACTTAGAGAAATTTATAAGTTGTCCTGAAGCGTTACTAAATTGGCTTATGATGTTTAAAAGATTTTTTCAGTTAACTAGATTTGCTTTTGAGAAAAGCAAACAGTCGTCTGCAAAAAGGAGGTGAGAAATTGGGAGATTATGTCTAGAGATTTTTATACCTGTTATGTGTTTAGTCTTTTCCTTAGCCGATAGGAGCCTCGAGAAAACATCCATACAAATGAGGAAGAGATAGGGAGATAGCGGATCTCCTTGTCTCAAGCCTCTAGTGGGGGTAAAGAATTCCCCTGAACTGCCATTTAACAGAACTGCAATAGATGCAGTGAAAACACATTGATGTATTAAGTTACACCAATCATTATTGAATCCAAAAGCAGAAAGATTTAGGATCAGAAAGTCCCAATTGACTCTGTCGAAAGCTTTCGACATGTCAATTTTAATCCCTAAACCACCATTTTTGGTTTTCATTTTTTTAAGAGAATGTATTACCTCATGAGCAACAACAATATTGTCTGCAATTTGTCTTGATGACAAGAAAGCATACTGAAAAGGTGAGATCATTTTGTCAAGAAATTTTTTTAGTCTATTTGCTAGCAGTTTTGACAGGATTTTGTAAGGAGTGCTGCTTAATCCTATTGGTCTGAAATCACTAGGTGATTTTGGTGTTTAAATTTGGGGATTAAGAACAGGAAGGTCTCGTTGAGTTTAGAATTCAATTTTTTTGTTTTAAAAACCTCTTGAATAATTGAAACAATTTGCTTTCCCACTAGATTCCAATTATGTTTGAAAAACTCACCAGAAAGTCATCTGGTCCCGGTGACTTATTTGGTTTCATTGATTTAACCACCAACCAGATTTCCTCAGCAGATGGAGGAAGAAGTAGGTTAAAATTATCATCATCAGAGATGATTTTAGGAATAAGCCCCATAAGTTCCGGGTCAGGGATAGTTGGTGAAACCGTGAAAAGCGTTTCAAAATGAGATTTAAGTTCAGCAGCAATATGAACTTTATCTTTCAAAATTTCCCCTTCTGATTTAGCAAGCAATCAATGTTGTTTCGTTTTCTTCGTTTCAGAGTTTTTATATGGAAATACTTGGTATTTCTTTCCCCTAACTTAACAAAATTATCTCTAGAAATTTGTTTAGACATGGATTCTTGTATGTCATAAAGAGATTCTAGTTCAGAAAATTGTTCATTGAGAAGCAGTTGGTTATTATGAGAATGCTGATAAGACTGGATATTTTCAATTCCTTTTAAGATTTTAGAAAAAATTTTATCAGGTACCCCAAAAACGTTTTTCCTCCAAATTGCTAGATTTTCTCCTAGACTATGAAGATTTTCAATAACTACATCAGTTGCATTCATCAAGGAGGAATTCCAAGTATTCAAAATTAACTGAATACAAGTTTTTTCGTTTAGCCAAGTGTCGAAAAATTTAAAAGGGAAATGTTGATAATTATTTGAAATTGGATTTAAATCCAACCTAATGGGACTGTGATCAGATCCTATATGGGAAAGGTGAGTAAGCGTAGATCTGAGAAACGGCTTATCCAATCATCATTTGTATAAGCCTTGTCAAGTCTTTCCTGGATATTCTTATTACCTTCCCTTTGATTATTCCAGGTAAATAAATTTCCTTTGAAACCTAAGTCAGAGAGACCAGCTCTCTGGAGCAATCTATTGAAAGGCTCAGCTTCTATACTATTGAAAGGCAAGCCTCCCATCTTTTCATTGGGACTAAGGATTTGATTGTAATCACCGATTACAACCCATGGCATACCAGTATGAGCTAGTCTAAGTGCTATGTCCTCTAGGAATTTCCATGATTCTAGTTTAAGAGGCTTATGAGGACAACCATAAAAGGCCGTTAGTAGCCAGAGGTCTTCATGAAAAAAAAAATTTTATTAAAACATTAAGCATATTTTTATTCCATTGAACAATGTCAAAACGGAAACCCTCAATCCAAGCCAAGGCCAAACCACCAGCCTTGCCAATGGGATCAACAAAGAAAGTGTTTGGGTACTCGGTTAGAAGTTTTTTTAGAAAAGGTCTCTGAGACATTGTTTCAGACAGAAACAAGATATCAGGTTTTTCATTACTAATGATATGATGCAGATGCTGTTTAGTTTTTTTATTCCCACAACCTTGAGTGTTCCAAGCAACTAATCTCATTCTTTATAAACTAAGGGAACAAATAATCAGAGTTTAGGTAGTATAACACAGTAAGCAAAACAGGAATTTGAGAAAAGATTAATAAGACAATAAAAAACAATTCAGGAATTAATGTGATAATATTATGTATGTAGACCTAAGACTATCAGTTTGAGTTTCTATAAGATAACACTAGTGAACTAGGGAGAATCAGCAGTTCAATAATCTTTGTATGGGAACACAGTAAAAACAGGAAAAAAATGAAATTATGTATGTAGACCTAAGACTTGTTCCTACCATTTACTCTAGCAGTAAGCTAGAACAACGGACATCTAGCTACATCTAAAAGAGGTCTGTTTTACATCTGAAAGGCTGGAATCCTAGCTACTGGGCGGATTCTGTTTTGGACACCCAACTCTTTAAGTCACTGTGTGCTAGTCTTATTTTGATGCAACCATGACTTTCTAGTTTAGGAATCGATTTTCTTCACAAGCCAAACAAATATTTGCTAAATACTCTATTTCCCTTGTAAAATGGCTTCTACTAACTGTTCTTGCAGCTGAGTTTCAAGTTTCTAACATACAGCATCATGTTAATCTACTACTACAGCTGCACATATATCTTTGAAGTTAAAAGAAGCTAATAAACCTAAGAAGTTGACCAAAACGCAGGAAAACAATCGAAGTCCAAGGAGCTACATTGTTTCCTTCAATCTAAATACCAACCAGGGAACCACTGCTGAGTGCTACCGGTGGTAAAAAGAAAAAAAAATCACTAAAAGAAGTCTACCCTGTTGACGAACTTATGTATGTAACTAGAAGGAAATGAACAAAATAATGCAGTGAATTCAATACAGATGTACGGGGAAAATAATGCTGTATGGACTCTTCTCTAACGTTGTCTGACAGTCTATCACCTTTGTGAGTGTCTTCCAAGAAACCCTACTAGGTCTTGTTAACGTATGATCCCATGCAAATGTTCAAGCGCAGGAGATGTCAAAAATTGTGGTGGAAATTGATAAAATTGCAATAAATATCAAATATACTAATCCATTTCTGCCCAATATATCGCTTTCAATAAATACATGGGAGAATTGGCTATTGGACCGGTAAGTGGTCCTACAGTTAGTATTGAAGCCAAGGACGCCTCTATTGCTAAGGTGATGGTGCTGTGAGAACAGTATGTGTGTGTTCGCCTAGTTGAACCTCTGAATAAGATCATGTGTTCAGATGAAGGAAGTGTGCATGGTTGGCATAGTTCTACATTACTGGAAAGACGCAAAGGCATGAATACTATGAGGTAATTTTCCTCCGGAATGCTGTTAGAGGCCTCTCGAATATGTTACACAAAACTCCACACCTCCTTGGGTTGCTAAATGAGGACAGTATCAAGTACGAATTGGCAGAGGGTTTCAGTGTTGCTAGTTGGTATCAGTGTCGAGATCACTTCATATTTAAGCGGGTGGACCTCTTACTAAGTGCGTTCTGGTGTACAGGGTTGCCTGTCAGAAAAGTCCAACACTGTCTAAACAAGAGCCAAAGAAAGGTCATTTCCTAATGTTTAGTGTTATCCTAGGCCCACATCGTATCAATTTCCATGCTGTACTAGATGCTAATATGTATTAAGGAGCAGAGAAAAATATGTTCAGTAACATAGGAAAATTTGTATGGTAAAGGATAGGCAGGTGCACATGGATTCATACCACTCCAACAAAAATTGAGAAGGCATAGATGTAGCCAATCCAAGCCGGTTCCCCTTCTTGCATAGACTGCAGACGATTCAACAAGCTAATTATGAAATCTAACAGAACAAACATAAATGCACCTTTCACAAACTGGATATGATATACTTTATTTCATCGTCTTTCAGCATGTGCCCTATAATTGGAACTCTTAATATCTACCAATGTTATAGGGACCAAAGTAGTTAAATGGTGCCCCTGTTAAATTCTCTAACGGTAAGGCTCTATCCAGTAGCATAAGGACTTATTTGGTTGTCAGTGTAACCAGACATTGTGACACCACAATTTTGAAGTCCAGTGACAACATTTGCCAAACTTACCTTGTTTCCTTCTTTTTTAAGTGCTATAGCAATGTTCTCTACTGCTGGCATTGTTCGTCCAGCGTTGTTAATTTTGGTCTTCGTTAAGCAGAAATCCAAACAGCATTAAGAACCATACTGAGTATTCAAAGGCGCAAATTTCTATCTCAACCAGCGCACCACATTCTAAAGCATTAAATTTTTTTCAGAACCTTAACCAAGACTGATAAGTTTGCAAATGAATTCAGACATGTTAACACTAAAATTCAAATGATATATAAGAAAATTGCACAGGTATAAATAATTCGTAAGAACAAATAATATGAACAGATGTTGCAACCTAGTTCAAGCACCAATAAAGACAATAAGCAACAACCCGCAAAACAAGGAGTGCTACAAACATAACATGGCATAACTAAAAAAAAAAAGTATTGCCTCACAAGGAGCGAGCACAGTCCAGATTCAAAATTGAGATTCCCATGACCAACCCAACCTCCATAGTACCATATGCAGTTAGCAAACCCAAAAAGTAGTAGTAATATGACCTCACCCAGAGCATCTGAACAGTAAAATCCTTGATCGTTTTAAAGACTCATAAGAACAAGATGAGTGATGAAAATCACTAAAGTATCCGTACAACAAGGTGTGTAAACCCCAATACGTTATGCAGAAGTTTGGACCAGACCCCATTCTCCACTGGCTTACAATACCAAACCAGTAGTTTGAACCTCCATCTTCCGCCCCTTTTCACTAAATCTTGTTCAATGACAGCTCAGTCCCACCAACATTCTTAGTGGTTCCTACACAAATCATACAGTCTGGTGGCAATATACCATAAATTGGCTCCCCACACAAGTGTGAAGACTGGAACAAGAAGTATTTACATAGTTAACAACTAAGCACAACACAAGTAGTTGCGAGAACAGTATCTCTCCCACAACAAGCCTACACCTACACAAAATTCACATTCTACAAACTATAAACCAAATTCATTATGCCCATTAACATTCTCTCCCTAAATGTAGGAGATGATTAGAAAACTTAACTTCCAAAAAGTTGAGAAGTGATTGAACAAAACATTTCATATATATGAATAGATGACAATGTTCAGTTAGGCCATTTATAAACATTTGACCTACAAAAATATTCAAGGAAAATCCAAAAATGAATCACTCACTTAGGCAAATTATCAAACACTTAACCTACAAAATTTAAACATAACATATTCGTATTCAAAAGAAATTTCCATATGTAGATTGATTGAACTTAAATTGTACTGAAACTTCAATTAACATGAAAATAAACTTAGCGAACCCTAACTCATTAGGTATACATCTCCAACTAGTGTTTTGATTTATTCAAAAAACAAACTGCAACCTACTTGTTCAACCATCGCCGCCACCACCAAGCTGAAATCTTCCGCCTTGTGTCTACCAAGAAGATTTCTTAACACCAGTCAAAGCCCCTTTATCAGCCAAATCACGGAACACAATTCTGGACATACGAAACATCTTATAAACAGCACGAGCACGACCAGTGAAAACACATCGATTAACAATTCTTGTAAATGAACTATTCCTTGGCAACTTTGACAACTTAAGACGATGTTCGTCTCTCAATTCAGCTGGTAAACTGTTATCTTTGCTCATTGCTTTATGAAAAATCCGCTTCATTTCAAATTTCTCAGCTAGTAATCTGCATTTGTGATCTCGAATGTTTCGGGTTTCCAGTGGGAATCGATTCTCACCACCGTTTTTAGTTGACATTTTTGTTCTGATCGGAGGGATGAATTACTGTTGAAAAATGTGGGAGATATTATGTCAAAACCTAATTCTTATCGATCGATGTCTTGCAGAAAAAGAAGGAACTATAATTTTAGGCATACCAAAATCTTGCAAGGCATACTGAATGAAGACAAAAAAAGATTGTGAAATAGCAAAATCAGATAACCCCTTAACCCAAAAAAATTTTAATGGTAAATCTGCCCTTTACGTATTAGTGTTAATAATCTTGATTAGTGATTAAATATTTTGTTTAGTGATTAAAATAATTTTCAGAATTATAAGAGTTGTTTAGATGAAAAATTTGAGGAAAAAAAAATCAAAGTTTTGGTTTGGTTAAGAAGGAGAGAAAGAGAAGGAGAAAGTGAGAAAATTCTAATTCTTGATTCAATGGAGGATGAGGAGGGTCATCATTCATCTAAAAAACCTAGGAAAATACATATCAACTACAACAATGATCCAAAAATGGCTGATTTCTTAGATTATGAGAATGATTTTACACCCACTCAAGCTCAAACTCAAACACAAACTCAAGATGATGATTTTTATGAGCCAAATCCTGATGATGAAGACATTGATGAGGAACCCAATGCTTCTAGTACACAGGTACACTTATATCCTATACTTAATCTCACTTCTATAACTCTCAATTATCAAAAGTTAGGTTTTTTGAATCATGGTTCGGCGAAACAGGTTGAGGTTCGGCTCACATCTATGAGCCGAATCTACCAATTGATGAACGGTTCGGCTTACTGAATATGTTTACTGCATGTGCCGAACTGTTTGCTAGACACTAGTTCGGCTTATATGAAAGTTTCATAGTAAGCCGAACAACATCCTGAATAGCTCGGAAAAAAAATAATTACCGGTTCGGCTTATATTTCGAAAATCGTATGAGCCGAACATCAATTTGTTATTTTTTGGGTTAAAATATTGTTATTGGTTCGGCACATATTGAGAATATCGTAATAGCCGAACCTCGTTAATGTGCTAGGTTCGGCACATATTATGATTATCGAATACGCCGAACCCCTATGCATCTCTATCTGTGACTAGGTTCGGCTTGAAATTTCATGAAATTTCATGCCGAACTGTTCATATACACTTACAGGAAGCTTTTGTGAAGAACAGTTCGGCTAAAAACGCAACTCAATTTTGAGCCGAACCCAACACTGTAACCGTCATTTAATCGATGAAAAACAGCAAATAGGAGATTGGGTTTGTAAAACTTGCTTTCTTATCCTCATTTCCGGAGTTGGAGATGCAGTTGGTTCAATTTCTGGTTCAATTGGTGGTTGATTTTCAGTTTCTACACCTTCATCTTCAATTGGTTCTTCTTCTTCTTCAATTGATGGATTAGAAGACGATTTGGTTTGCCTAGTCCCTGCTTTTGTTTGTACGAGTCATTATGTGGTTGAGTTTAATCGACGATCAAATTTTTACGAATCGACAATTAATCACGATGATGAATTTTTTTTTCGCAGGAGGGGGAAGAGTTCGGCTAGAGGAGGAGGAGGAAGAAGAGATGGTAAGGGAAACTGATTTTGATTTTTTAGAAAACTGATTTTAGATTTTTGTATTAAGGGTATATAGGTAATTGAACTACCCATAGGGTACCCCTTATAAGGTCACCCAAGATGGGACTATTGTTTTGTATGCCTAGAAAGATTTTGGTATGCCCAAAATCAGGATTCAAAAGAAGATGTCGAGAAAATTATTAATGGGCTCCAATGTCGGTTTTTCTCCGTAACAATGGTCCCTAGGCTTAAGGTAACATGGCCCATAGTCATGCAGGTTTTTTATTTAGAATGATTTTTGGGGAAATTAGGGGGAGACCCAAAAAAAATAATATTCTCGTTCTCAGGCCCACAATTAATTTTGTATACCATGACACCCATAATTATATGAAATTATTATATGAATCAATACATAACTGGTTATGCATACTATCTTTTCAGTCATAACTCGTTATGCATACTATCTTTTTCAGGGGTATAATTGGCAGCGCAACTTGGACATAACATATCTAAAAATCCGCGCCTTAGAATTTTACAAATTTATATCGTTGAAAATCTTTTTAAAAGAGCTACGCAACGAGTACAAACAAGAATATCAAATTTTTGTTTTTAACGAAAAAATCGGAGGTGATCCTCATTTTAGGGAAATTTTTTGAAAACTTGATACTTAACCATTATGCAGTCACCAAAAACGATGCATAACACATTCTGCAGACGCATAACGAATTATGCAACCATTTTTTCGACCGCATAACAAGTTATGTATCTGCATAACAAAGTTATGCATACAAGTTATGTAACCATTGTTTTGGTTGATTTTAGCCGTACATATAAAAAATTGATGCATAATGCAGTATGCATCCATATTTACGGATGCATATCAGGTTATGCATCTATTTTCTCGATGCATAATGCATTATGTAGCCATATTTTCGGACGCATAACAGGTTATGCAGGTTTTCTGAACTGCATAACAAGTTATGCAACAAATTTTGTAGATGCATAACAGGTTATGCATCCATTTTCACGAATGCATAACATGTTATGCAGACAGTTTCTCGACTGAATGACATGTTATGCAGTCATAACCACATCATCATCTTCTTTCATGTTTCATTAAATCCCACGCAAACCATTATCTTTCAGTTATTCGGGGGCTCTTGGTCAAAATCATGTATTTACACCATCATCTTCTTTCATGTATTTACACCATCATCTGCAATTAAACCTGCATAACAGGTTATGCAGGTTTTCTGGACTGCATAACAAGTTATGCAACAAATTTTGTAGATGCATAACAGGTTATGCATCCATTTTCACAAATGCATAACATGTTATGCAGACAGTTTCTCGACTGAATGACATGTTATGCAGTCATAACCACATCATCTTCTTCTTTCATGTTTCATTAACTCCCACGCAAACCATTATCTTTCAGTTATTCGGGGGCTCTTGGTCTAAATCATGTATTTACACCATCATCTTCTTTCATGTATTTACACCATCATCTGCAAATAAACCTTCTTCACAACTCATCCATACAATCTATAGCTAACAACATGGACATTTTGATGTAGCACTCATATCATCACATTCCTCCACTTCTCAATTGAACCCAGTTTTAATCCACATCCAAAAATCATCCGCAAATCTGTGTTGTTGTTGTTGTTGTAGACCACTGCTGCCTGCAATCACCCATCGAGTCGCTACAACTTCATTGCATCTTCGAATTGGTCTCTGAAGCACAGAAATGCCGAAGTCTCTCTTCGTTGCTCACTCCAGTCTCCATCAGCAATGTAGTAGAGAAGGACAGACACCATCTTTTTCAACTCCCTGTGTTCACAACGTCTAAAGATCTGTCTAGCACAACCACCAGTGGATTTGAAGCTCGAGTCTTCTCCATTTGTGTCTGCAATTCTGCCTGACAAGTCGACAACCATTATTTAATCAAGAACAAAAATGGGTAAGAACCCATCTTCATGGAATCGATTCAATTAACCAAAGACCCCCAATTTCAGTTCAAAACCAGAATTCCCCAAAATCCCATTTTAGTTTCTGCCAGGTACTGTTGATTTTTCAAATACATACCTTCAATTTCAGGCCACAGCAAAACCCCAGATGACAGCAACAGTGGCATCTATTTCAGCTGGTTTTCTGGCATAACCAAAACTCCACCAAACTCTGTCTATATCCAGAGAACACTCGACGGAAATCAACACCAATTTGACCTGAAAACACCACCATTACCTTCATAATTTCTCTCTCAATCGAGCACCACACTGAACCCCAACAGATCTATTTCATTTATCCAACAACTCCATATAAAACCCGTTTCAGTTAACTTCAAAAATCCCCAAAATTTGTTGCTTAAACTTCTCGTATATAGCCATGAATCAATGGAAGAAACCCTAAGTCAAATCATCGAACAACACCAGTTCTTCAATCAACAGACCCTAAATTATACCACCTGCAATCAATCCACAAGCAATCACACCCAAATTCAATCGTTGTTGTTGAGAGAATTGAAGCAATTGGCTTGAAATTCAACCCCAAAAAACCACAGATCCATTCTCGTCATCGCTGCTTCAATCAATCCTTGATGTCTCCATTTCAGTTCAACTGCAGAAGCTCAAAATGATGCTCAGATCCCCTTTCAACCCCCAAATACGAAGATGTTGAGATTTACCCGTGAATTGAAGCTCCAATGAAGAACTGAGACGAAAACAGTAGGGAGATACGAATCGGAGAAGAAGAAAAAAAAAGACTAAAACATAATTTCAAAAATTATGGGTTTGGGAGATATTTTGTCGTAGAAAATGGGTGCGCGCCTGTGTTTTTTTGAGCATGGGTTTCACAGTGGGAAGAATCTGTAAAATGGGTCTGTCTGTAGTTTTCACATGATTTTTTGGGGACCATGGTTTTTTTGAGGGGACCATGGTTTTATTAGGCCACCTTCCCTATAGTGATAAGGGGTGTCCTAAAACGTTGAATTGACTAACCTACTCTTAACCTAATTTAATTTAAAATCAACCTAATAACCACATATATATATAACTACCACCTCCTCCCACCACCACCACCCACTACCACCGATTATCACCACCACCAACCACCGATTACCACCACTACCGCCGCCGCCCACCACCGCCGATTACCACCACCACCTCCTCCGATTATCACCACCACCAACCACCGATTACCACCACCAGCTCCTCCCACCACCACCACCACCGCCTATTTAAGAAATGTAACAACATCAATGCAATCACAATTAAATTCGGTAACATGATAATTTTATCGAGTATAAAAGACGCCAGCCGCAGCCTGATTCTGCCATGGGACCACTCTGGAGGTATTTTCCAACAAACCCTTCACTTTAATTTGATTTTGAT
Organism: Papaver somniferum; assembly: GCF_003573695.1. NCBI lineage: Eukaryota > Viridiplantae > Streptophyta > Magnoliopsida > Ranunculales > Papaveraceae > Papaver > Papaver somniferum. The sequence goes on from NC_039358.1 coordinate 46,303,663, forward strand.
TGCTTCAATCGAATAGAAATCATCAAAATAGGGTTTTAATAGGAGTTACATAGCCATGTTCGGTTAGGCCGATTTTCCAAAAAACCCTAGTTTACTAACCGAACTTCTTGAAAATGAAGAACACGAAGAACAGTTCGGTTCTATTGGATTTAAAACTAAGTCACCGAACTCTCTGTTCGGTTGTTTCGCAAAAAAATTTAAAACTACAAAGTAACCGAACTCCACCGTTAGAACCGAAAAAAAAAAACAAATCCAGTCTAACTGAACTGTGTTGTTGTGGCCACTATGTTGAGTTCCAAAATAACCGAACTTAGCCAATAGAGTTCGGTTTTTCGCAAAAAAATTTAAAACTACAAAGTAACCGAACTTAGCCAATAGACGCTGGAACTTCACATTTTTTTTGTTTGTTAAGTTCGGTAACTTCACAATTTTATCGCAGAAACCAAACTCAAAGTTCGGTTGGTTAGCTGTTAGGTTCAAGTTTGCGAAAGAACCGAACTTTGTAAACTTATATACTCTTATATTACGTAAAGTTCGGTTAGATCAAAAGTGCATGCAGTTTGCGAACCAACCGAACTTTTTACACCAAAGTTCGGTTAGTTGAGAACCAACCGAACATAACGATGTAACTCCTGGAAATTCTATTATTAGAGAGTTCGGTAACCTGCGTGTTTGGAACAAGTAACCGAACTACACTACCGAACTACACTTTCAGATGAGTTTGGTTACTTGTACATCTCACGGGGCAACCAAACTACAGCTTCAGATGAGTTCGGTTACTTGTTCTTCATATAAAGTAACCGAACTGTTCAAAATCCAGTTCAAATCCGGATCATTTTGAAGATTAACAAATATTCTAGGAGGGGATAGAGATGAAGAATCAGATGAGTTTTCATCATTTGAATACTCAAACTTAGTGAATTGGAAAAAAAATCTATTTTTCATGTTTTTCTCCTTCATCTTCTCTAACTCTACTCTCTCAATAATTCTACTCAACTAATAATAAACCCATCTTTTAATTTAATCTCACTAATTGTTCTTAACTAAATCATTCACTAATCATAACCTAAAATTAATTAAGAGGGTAGATTAGGTATTAAATAAATAACTAGATATGGGGTGACCTAGAATTACTTCTAATGCCTTTACCAAAAATAAAACCATGGTCCCCCAAAAAAACCATGGTCCCCAAAAAATCGTTCTTTATTTATTTTTTCGAAGGATGTATTTATTAAGAAGGCTATTATTGGGGCGTCACATTCCATTAGAGGGGCGTCACCTAATAGGACAAAAACTGGTCACCCATAAGTAATATCAAAAAGCCCTTATCTCAAATAATTTTGTAATGACTAAACAACCCTTATTTAGTTAATTTTAATTTAATTTAATTAGATAAAAATTAAATTAATGAATTTTGTTGTATACTTGGTGAATTCTGGGACAAAGTTTTTGTGGGAAGAAAAACTGGTCGTAAAATAAACTTCTACGGTTGGAAATAATCCAAATCTAGACGTAAAATCACTTCTACGGTTGGAAATATTTCAAACCTGGACGTAAAATCACTTCTAGGTTGGAATTAAAAGAAACCTGGACGTAAAATGAGCTTATACGGTTGGAATTAAAAGGAACCTGGACGTAAAATGAGCTTCTACGGTTGGAACTAATTCAAACCTGGACGTAAAACTACATGCAAATAAAATTCTACGGTTGGAATTAATCCAAACCTGGACGTAAAATCACTTCTATGGTTGGAAATAATCCAAACCTGGACGTAAAATCACTTCTACGGTTGGAATCAAAAGAAACCTGGACGTAAAATGAGCTTCTACGGTTGGAACTAATCCAAACTTGGACGTAAAATTACATGCAAATAAAATTCTACGGTTGGAATTAATCCAAACCTGGACGTAAAATCACTTCTAGTTAAAGGGTAATCTAGACATTTTGTATATATGTTAGGATATCCCATAACCACTTTTTTGGACATTAAGAATCCAAGTGAAGCCCCTCTATTGGAGTGTGACGCCCCAATAATAGCCTTCTTTATTAAAGAAACTAGTTGTAATTACACAAGGGTACCTAGTACCCATAGAGTCGCTTAAAACAATTTGACTAGTAAAGACTGGGATTTCTTAGACCCATTGCAAGACTCCGTGGTTGACTTCCATCCGCTGCGTGGTTAGCTAGGTTGTCTGCGCCTGGTTTTTTTCCATGTAATTGTGTTGGATGGTGTTGTATAGAATCTAATTCATTCGGTGATTTATTTTATCCAGATGGTATCTCCCTAGAAAGATAGAACCATAGTGGGTCCAATTGGTCAATTTGGATTGTGACGGATATTTGTCATGTTCCGGCGGAGGAAAAAAATAATTTGGACCATGACGGATATTTGCCATGTTCAAGCGGGAAAAAAATATCACAGAGAAAAACTTGCATGAAAATGACCTCTATGAAGCTTGAACCAAAATTCGAAGCGCCTAGAAAGGGTATAGTCATTGCACTAGAAAATCAAACTTTTAGCTAAGATATCATATTTTTTATATCAAAAAGCTAATGTAGATACAAAAATTCCAAATATGATGATCTAAAGTCTTGGGTCTTAGGTAGTCACCTAGCTCACTTATATTCAGCGGTGGTCCTGGTAGTGATTGACATGGACGATCTGATGCAAAAAATACCTTCCCGATAAGACATTACTAATTGACTTGGTCCGAATCAGGGTCAGGACCTAGAGAGTCCTGGTTCTCTAACTGACTACCCTGACCCAATGTTAAAAATCGAATATTTTCCCAATAGGACATTGAAGAGTTTTAAGGCCCAGTTATAATGGTGAATATCAAAAGAAAATAAATTTAATATCTCATTGCTAACTGAGCATAATAGGGAACTTACTGCTAATAATGATCAGTTATGGTCTAAAATGTTTAAGATTAAGAATTATCCCTATAGCCATCAATTCTTTTATTTAAACTAGGGCGCACGCATGATGCGAGTGTTGTACCCTTTTGAAGCCTAAAAAGTGACTCGAAATCAAAATAAAATTTTAATTGTTGAGCTTGGTGTGAGCTATAGTGTTTCAAATAGGGATTACTTTATGTATCATCTATATGTATCTGCATCATCCTAATATAATCAAACTTATAAATGATTAAAGACATGTCAGCATAAAATAAATATTCCACTTTGTGTAATGAATGAACAACTCCAAGATAAAAGCGTGTTGATAAAGCTGTATAGAGTGGACGAAGGAGCTGGATTTATTTATTTATTTTCCGTATAGAAACACACATTTATTGAAGAGAAAAACTGTTACATAATAAAGGAAAAGTTCATGTTTCATATCTATCCTAGCAAAAAAGGAGGATTGATCCTCGAATAGATTGTCGGTAGAGAAGGAAACAAATTTGTTTTTCCTAGCCTCTTTATCTATCTTATCAACTACAAACAAGAACTTCTTACTTAGAAATTTAAACACACTATTGTTCGGAAACTTAAGCACGCTATTACAATACATAATATTATTATAAGCTTCACATGGGATATTCATATTAGGATTTAATTCTTCATTCAGATAATTAACCAGATTCTGACAGTCTGATCGAAATGTACAGTTGCTCAAACCCAAGTCTTTAGTCCATTTGAGAGCTTAATAACACACTTTTGCTTCAGCATCTAGGGGGCAGGCTTCCCAGCTTGACCCTGCTTGAATGCATCTTCTTCAACCTGTTGTATCCATAATATAAACCGCAAAGCCTATGGTATAATCAGCTTCAAGAAAATATGCATCAAAATGAATAATCCAGTCTGGATTCTGAGGATTTTCATCAGCAGTGCTTTTTCGTGTTGTTATGTGCCTAGTAGGTTTATCCCTATAATGGTAAATATGATCCATGCTTATGATATTAATGAGACTCCTAGAATTAGGATTAACATGTTCAAGACAACTTTAGTTTTATATTTCCATATGTGCCAGATGATGCGAGCAATTTTATGCCAAACCTCCTTAAGCCTGTTATTAAATCGTTTTAGCAAAATTACAATCAAAAAACAAGTGAAGCTCATCTTCAAAGATGTCAGAATTACATAGTTTATAATATGGGTTAGCATTCTTATTACACAGACTTATTCTTTCTTCAAGAAGCAAAACTCTTGACACTACTTTCCATCCAAACATATGTATCTTAGGTATAAGACTAAGACTCCAGATGTTTTTCCAGAAACTAGCAATATTTTTCTTATATGTATATCCAGATATATATGTATATGCAAAGCTAGTAGTAACTTCTCCCGTATGATTTTACTTCCATCTGGTTCTACCTTTCTTAGTTATATTAGGAGTTACCGATAGATTTTTTTAAACAACAGATTGATCAATGTGTTTATAATGTCTAGGTTCCAATTGCCAAAGTTGTCAAACTGATGGAAAACAAATTTAGGTGTTTTATTATCAATGATTTTTGGGATTAGGAGAGACTCTTGCTTAGGTAACCAGAAGTCGGACCAAATTCCTATATTCTCACCATTATTAACTTGCCAAGTGTGGTTTTTCTTGATAATTTGCAAATCTTTCTTGCCAAGTGTGGTTTTTACTTTTTTTTTTTCAGTTTTTATAAGTAGGTTAGAATTAGGATAATGTTTAGGTTTTAGAATTTTAACCCATAATAAATCCTCATTATTAATCATTATCCACGCGAAGTTTGTAATAAGGGCATGGTTTTGATTATGAGAGTTACGGATCCCCAACAGCCCACGACCTTTTTCAATACATACATTGTTCCAAGCTTTAGTGCAGGTCCTTTTTTTAGGTTTTTTTTTTCTACCAAAATTCTCTTTGAGTTTTATCAATTTTATCAAGAAACATTTTAAGGAAAACCAAACACTACATTTGATAAGTAGGATAAAAAGACATAGCATTCTTGATGAGAACAGTTCTGCAGTTCTCTGCCAGTTTGGTAAGCATTTTAATTTTCCCATCCTGAACAGAGTTATAGTATTTTCCACAAGAGGTTCAAAATTATTGGTTTTGTTTATATAAAAAAAGAAGAAGAGAGGATTACCTAAGTACTTATCGTTTTTTTATCTTAATCTTTAATATTTTAGATACGATTTTGGCATGTCTATTACGTAATATAGGGGGGAAATAGACCCCTGATTTTTGAAGATTAACTACATGGATATATATGTCTCCAAACTTATTAAGGATATCCATTAAGTTTTTAGCATCTGACATACTTGATTTTGAGAACATAAAGCAGTCGTCAACGAAGAAAAGATGAGATACGGTTGGAGCATTTCTTGTTATTTTAATTCCGGCTATATCTCCTTTAAATTCAGCTTTGATGAGTAATCTATAGAGAATTTACATTGTTAAAATGAAAAGATAAAGGGATAGGGGATCACCTTGGCGAACTCCCCTCTCAATTGTGAATTGCTTACCAGAGGAGCCGTTAAGTTAAACCGAAAACAAAGCAGTGGTGATGCATTACATTACTAAATGGCACCAATATTCACAAAAGCCAAAAGATGGGAGGACATTTCCAATGAAATCTCATTCAACTTTATCAAAGCTTTTGAAAGGTCAATTTTAACAGCCATATAACCCTTTTATTTTTAGTTGTTTTCATTGTGTGAAGAAGTTCATGCGTAACAATAATATTATCAGTTATCTGTCTTCCAAAAATGAAGGTAGATTGCTAAGGTGCTATAATTTTATCCAAAAGTGGTTTTAATTTGTTAGAGGGTATTTTGAAATTATTTTATAGGTTGTATTACTTAGACTAATTGGTTTAAAATTATTTGGAGAAGTTGTACTTTAAACAAGATTGGTTTATAGCTTTCAGGATGCCTTTGTTCTTGAAGAAATCTTGAACGAGACTAATGATGTCGTTTTTAACAATAACCCAGTTGTTCTTGAAAAAACCAGGAGTATATCCATCGGGACCCGGAGATCCCCACTGGTTCATATTGGAAAGAGTGTTTTTAATCTCATTTTCATCAGGTATTTTACATATGTTAGTATTGTCATTAGAATTTATATATAATTGGTTTAACGTACAAGATCTTTTATTAGACTAATATCACTATATTCTTTAGTATTTCCTATGTTTTTAAAATATATAATTAACAACTTTTGAGTTTGGTTATTATCTGCAATCCATAAACCAGAATTGTCTCTTAGAGTATTATACAGTTTATTATTCTTCAGCTAGAAGCTTGTTGATGAAAGTATGAAGTATTTTTATCATAGTCACTTAAATATTTTTATCGGTCTCTCAAAACCACCAGATATCAAGTTGTTTATGAGTATGTTTAATTTCAACCACATGTAAAGAAGAGATTTTATGCAGGTTTTCCATTTTAGTATTTAAATTTTTTATTTTAGTAAAGATGTTTTCGAAATCATATATGTTCCATTTTCTAAGGATTTTTGCTAAATTTTTCATTTTGCTATTTAGTTGGAAGGCATTAGATCCTCTAACTTCTGTTCCCAGACTCGAAGAATCTTGAAAGGTTTATTATTTAATTTATTATAGGTTCGGTGTCAAGCATCATAGGAGTGTGGTCTGATCCCCGCTCTAACAAAATGTTTCACGATGGCATTAGGATAAATATCGGACCAAGCTAGGGAAACAAGGACTCTATCTATCATTTCCTTAATATTTTCCTTTTGTTCTCCGTTATTAGACCAGGTGAAAGGTATTCCTTGGTAATTGAGTTCAATGAGTCCCAAATTTTGTATAGATTCATCTATTAACTTAGTTGCACTAGAATTTTTCTCCTTTGAGTTTCCTCCATCTTTTCATTAATATGAAGGATGAAGTTTACGTCGCCGATAATAATACATAAATTATTGTTTTTAGACCCAAAGTGATTAATAACATCTCATTGGGCATTGTTTTCCCTAGTTGAAAGCTCCACACATGCAAAACATGTTCCACTTATTATCATGATTATCAAAAACTTCAAAGAGAGCTAGTTTATCATGCATAAGAATGAAATTTGTTCTAATTCACAAATCCATCTTTGTCTATGTTGTTCACTCTCAGTTTGGTCGTACTTCTAGTTCCTTTTGTAACCAAAACAGAAGGGGAAACTTAGTGCCAAATGCCTGACAATCCTTGATCAAGCAAATCTATGACTTCGTACTGAACCTTTGTTTAGTTGCGTGTGCATATCCTACTAAGAAAATTCTCCTTCATCCCGGACTTAAACTAGTAGATGAGAACAAGAGAGCATTCTCTCACAGCATATTTTGCGCATTCATCTGTAGTTGTGACGTTTACAACAGTTATATTAAAAATCGGATATTCATTAAAAGAAAGAGATTTCCCACTGTGCAAAGTGTTCTCCCTAGCAATTTGATTCCTACATACTGGTTGACCGAATATTTTTTCAATTTTTATTATAGCCATTGAAAGCGGGGTCTAACAACCACACCCAATATTTCGCTTAGCAATCTGTATGGACTAACTCCAATATACTTTCAAGAGAATCAACTAGACAGTCATACTTAATCTTAAGAAAAGTATATTAAAGAGTTATATCTCAATTTCTCAATTCAATCTACAATCAAACAAATAGGAATTTGCGAGCCCGATTGAATATAAGAAATAACTTGGACGGTATCAAAAACCAATGTCCAAGTGTCAATCAATTTAATCAACAACCAAAGGTTGGATTCACAATTGATTGAACTTACGCACAACATGTGATTTTTCAATTATATAAACAAATATAATCCGGAAAAGAAACAACACAGACACCAGAAGTTTTGTCAACGAGGAAACCGCAATTGCAGAAAAACCCCGGGACCTAGTCCAGATTTGAACACCACACTGTATTAATCCGTTACAGACACTAGCCTACTCCAAGTTAACTTCAGACTGGAATATAGTTGAGCCCAAAGAAATCTCACACTGATCAAGGTACAGTTGCGCTCCTTACGTCTCTGAATCCCAACAGGACTCTGCGCACTTGATTCCTTTAGTTGATCTCACCTAAAACTAAGAGTTGCTACGACCCAAAGTCGAAGACTTGATAAACCAATCTGTCTCACACAAAAAAGTGTATTGAATAGGTAAATTTTTCTCCCACAGATATACCTATGAGTTTTATTCCATCTTTTGATAAACCAAGGTGAACATGAACCAATTGTGTTAGAGCACTGCTCGGTCGAACTCGCAAGTGTTACTATCTCAAGCTTGTTTGTCAATGTTAGTGATCAAAACTATAAGTCTTTATTTTTAGTCTACTTATAGATGTCTCATACTAGGATAGATTGTGTAGTTGAGCATTAGACTTCACGGCATTCATCAATTGAAGATGGAGAACTACCTTGTGGAACTTCATCAACAAAAGGTATGTTGAAACTCATCTAAATCCAAATTCAAAGCCTTTTCCAGTAGCAAGTACCGGGTCGGCTAGAGAGTATCTCATAAAAGTACAACATAGTTTTTACGCCGGCTTATCAAGCCTTACACAACCCGCACTACGTCAGGAAAAATACTTGACGCTACCCGCACCACGTTTGGTTTTTTTTGGACCAGATGAGAAGTATTCACCGTTTTAATGGGATTACAAATTCTCAACCATTAATTCGGATATACTTACACCTTGTTCGTGTTGCAGAAGTTACGGGGGGTTTCCCCTTCAAAATTACGCCAAATGCAGCGCTATAGGGGGCTTCCCCCCCCCCCCCCCCCCCCCCCCCCCCCGCCCCACCACCACAATCTGCAGGGTTGCCTTTACGTGTGCGCTGGTTGAGGGTCGGAGAACATAAACAGAAAATAAAATAAAATAAAAAGGTAGGGTTGTTAGTCTACATACCGGAAACCCACCTCTTCCACGCGAATCTCCGCCCTCCAAGTCTGTCTGCCCAACGCCTGCTCCGGTGATATATTTTGCTTGTTCAAGTCGTTCTTTACGGACTCATCCCATGTTAACTTCGGTCGGCCTCTGTGTTGCATCCTTCCTTCAGGGCGTCTGATACGACCTACTCGCACTGGAGCATCAGGCGGTCTTCGCCGGAGATGCCCGAACCAGCACAACCGATGCTGGGCGAGAATCTCTTCAATTGGTGCTACCATAAGTTTCTTACATATGTACGCATTTCTGATATGGTCATGCCTCGTATGCCCGCATGCCCACCTCAGCATCCACATCTCGGTACTCTGCAACTTCAATGTGTCCCGACTGTTCGTCGCCCAATATTCCGCACCATATAGCATGGCAGGCCTAATAGCTGATTTGTAAAACTTACCTTTAAGCTTTAACGGAACTTTGTGGTCACAAAGGACGTTGGATGCCATACGTCATTTCCTCCATCACGATGAAATTTTCGAAGATTACCCGGGCCTGTCGGCCAAGGCTATATACTCGTTGAATACATCAGTGTAGCGCGCGTGCGGCCCAGAACATCTAAGGGCATCACAGACCTGTTATTGCCTCAAACTTCCGTGGCTACTCTATCTCCTATATTGAGACATAAGTTGTGTTACGATATAGTTTTCTGTTATACACATTTGAGATTTCGAGTTGAGTTTAACTCGCTTACATATTTCTCGGAATATGTGTTGGTAAGCTTTCGCTTCAACCAAGTTCATCTTGATCATGTGAAAATCTCCGAGTAACATCTTACATGGTTTGTGTGATACAATCATTTGGTGTAGACTTGGAATGTTTCGTTATGATTATTTCAATAACCTGAAAATTGCTTTGATGCTAATAGTGTGTGAAAACGGCAATTTTCATCCTCTAAGAAAGTTTCAATGATTGAAATAAGAGTTTAGAATACTTAACCATCATTGGATTATAAATATATTGTGCATTCTTGCATGTATGTGATCCATGACCGGAACTTAAGTATGCATACCCGTATGCGTACTTGAAGTTGTGAAATTCCGTGTACCAAGTACACATACCGGTACGCATACTTGCGTAAGGTATAGGTCCGGGAATTTCTGCTGGGTTTTGTAAGAGTACTAAGTATGCGTACCCGTTTGCATACTGGCGAACACAAACCCAGACCGGCTACATAAGTATGCGTACCCGTTTGCATACTTGAGTGGTTAAAGTTATAAAATTGGTTGACTCATGAACTAATACATTTATATTTATATATTAAGGAATGCATGCTTTGAAAACCGTGGCTATAATGTTCGTGAATTTATTCGAGTGAATCAAATAGATTTTGCTTCAATTGTGTTCTTGAATACTTCTATGAGAATATAGCAAGTGAACAACTCTTTAACTAGTTTCATTTGAGTCATTTGAACTAGTTATGGTTAAGATGAATAAAGTTGATAGGAGAGTGTTCATATAGCTAACCTTAGTTAACTACGGTTGAGCCAACATGGTGTACACGTCTAGGTACGGTTACTAAACCTAAATGACGGTACATTTCATTTGTGTATAACAAGCTATTTTCGATCTAACGGTTGAAATATATTATCTTGAATCTAATCAGGTTTTCATCTAACGGTGAATATTGAATGCTTTGTTACCAAGGTAACTTAGATTGCAAACCATGATTTGAAAACTATATAAAGGAGAAATCTAGCAACTGGAAACCTAATCCCCACACCTCCTGTGTGATACTAGTTGCATAAGCTAGAGTCGATTCTCCTTTAACCTTAGGTTTTTCACGAGACCCTGTAGGTTAACGACTTAAAGAATTCATTGAGATTGTGAAGCCAGACCCAACTATTTTCTATGTAGTTGCGTGATCTGATATTGATGTTTCCATCGTGTTTGAGTATTATCTTATTTAAGATTGGCTTGAGATTTAATCTTTGATATGCAAGATAAAAATTAGTCACAAACATCTTTGTCTCATTGTTTGTGATTCCACAATATCTTGTTTCGCTACCATATGATTAAGATTATTGTGAGGTGATTGATATTTCCAGGCTGTTCTTCGGGAATATAAGACCGGTATATCAATAAGTTCATGTTCACCTTGATTTATCAAAAGACGGAACAAAACTCGTAGGTATTTCTGTGGGAGACAGATTTATCCATTCCTATAGACTTTTATATGTGAGACAGATTTGTTTATCAAGTGTTCGACTATGGGTCATAGTAACTCTTGGTTGTGGGTGAGATCAGCAAAGGGAATCAAGTGTGTAGTATCCTGCTGGGATCAGAGACGCAAGGAGCGCAACTGTACCTTGACTCAGTGTGAGATTGATTAGGGTTCAAATACAGTCCAGTCTGAAGTTCATTGGTAGTAGGCTAGTGTCTGTAGCGGTTTAATACAGTGTGGTGTTCAAATCTGGACTAGGTCCCGGGATTTCTCTGCATTTGCGGTTTCCTCGTTAACAAAATTATAGTGTATGTGTTATTTTTTTTCCGCATTATATTTTGTTATATAATTGAAATATCACAGGTTGTGCGTTGAATCGATCAATTGGGAAATCCAACCTTTGGTTGTTGATTGAAATTGATTGATCCTTGACCATTGGTCTTTGGTACCGTTCAAGTTACTTCTCTTATATTCAATCGGGCTCGCAAATTCCTATTTGTTGATTGAAGATTAAATTGATAAAGAGAGATACAAAACTCTTTGATATACTTCTCTAGATTGAGTCTGACTGTCTAGTTGATTCTCTTGAAAGTATTTTGGAGTTTGTCTATTCACATTGCCAAACAAATTGTTGGGTGTGGTTGTTAGACCCCCCGCTTTTTCAATTGGTAGCAGAGCAGGCAAACATTATAAAACAAATAAGTTTGTGTTTGACTGATCCCTAAAGTCTGTCCTCATGGGAAGTTTCTTTGGAAAACTTGCTCTCGGCATCTGTAACGCACATCAGAATTCCTTAAAGATTGTTCAAAGATTATTATGGACTAGAAATTTGGCTTCTCATGATCATCTCATTCCAACTAAGACTTTGGAAAACTTAGATGATGAGAAACAATCTAGAGGAGAAATTAAAAGGTACTCTAAGAAAGGAAGGTTGAGAAAACGTTCATTGCGCTCAAGATATGGAATCTCACTAGATTAACTCTTAATCTTTTTGAGGAATACTATCGTGATGGATCAATTGACAAAGATCTATTTAGAGCATTTGAAAAACGTTTTTAGATTCTTAGAAAAGCTTAATTCGGTTAAGCATAAGAATCTATCTGGTAAAAGTTCGGTACATGTCAAATCATGTAATCATGATGTAGGAACTAAACATGTTGTCAACACAAGCGGGTCCAATAAAACGGGTTCTTGTGTTTTTGATACAGGTTTAAGTTATCATAGAAATCTCCTTTCTGGTCATATAAAAAAAGATAGAAACTCTGCTAACACTGGTTATCATCATTGCTATGATTATATCACTGGTATAATTCACAAATATCAACCGGAAATGGTGCATGAGGGTCTCTCTGCACATCTTGCCACTTGGTAACTTGTTTGGCGTTACCCCATTTGTATATATCTTGAGATGGGGCAAGAAACGGTTTGATTTGTTTGTACATTGGTTAATGTTTTATTTTGTCCTCGTCAGGATAATTGTAAAAATAGCTTTCTACTGCATCGTCTTTTCACACGATTATGTGCTTTCGCGAGTTGCATAACCTTGGTGTTTGATCACCTAAGAAATCCTACATTCCTCTTGTGGGTCGCGGTTCAGAAACGAGTCCAAACCCATCTTTGTGTATATAAGAGAAGCGGTACGCATACCTTCCTCTTTCTCCCATCTTGTCCGCGTACGTGAACGCTCTAGGGTTCATGTGTTTTCTCCATTAATCATCCTTGGAGATCAAAAATAAAAAAAAAGGTTTTCAAGGAACATATCAAGTAAGTCTTCTCTTTTTATAATCTATCTCAATTTCTAGATCTCATGAGGAATTCCAAGGTTTCAAAAGAGGTTTCAAAAAACTTGGGTTCTTCATCTTCTTCTAGTATGAACTTACATATAGATAAAAATTCCATTAGGATTAGATTTGTCAATGATTCTTGTGGCAAGGTTTTCGAAAGGATTTCATCTAATGGGTTTATTCTAGAAAAGATATTGGATTTTGTTAGTGGTCATAAAGAAGATTTGGTGTGTTTTGAAAAGTTTAATCTTGGAAACATCTTTGATGGTCTTGGTGAAGGTTTTGACGCTCTTACAAGAATCTTCTATGCTAACATCTACGATGTTAATTATGATGACATGGAATTCAAGACCATGGTAAATAGACAAATAATTCTTATTAATAGAGAGTTGATTTCAAGGATTACTAAAATTCCCCTTGGGAGTTTTCGCCTTCCAAGACCTAGTCATGAAAGACCATCTTATGAAACCTTCTCTAATGGTCTTTGTGATAAGAGTGTTGATTGGAATGAAGGGAAATTTTCTACTACTCATCTTATTCTTGCCTTGATGTATTTTGGAAAATTTGGTATCTCTAATCTTTGTTCCTCCACGATTGAGAATTCTCATTGGGGTCGTGAGTTTGCGGAGTTGGTCTATTTCCTTGAGTTAGAAACTGAAAGTCTCGACATTTGTGGGTTTATCATTTATCAAATATTGTCGATGACTTATTCCAACAACAAGTTAGGCCATCCTTGCTTGATTGAGCATTTGTCGCACATTCTCCATTGCTCCCATCGGCAACTCTATTGGAATTCCAAAGCTTGTTCGCCCTTTTACTTTCAAACGTATGAAGGAAAATGCTTGTAAGAGACAAAGATGTGACACTCTTGTTGACTCATTTGATTCTTCCTCCGTGAAGCTTCTTCATCAAATTCACAAGGGTGTTTGAAAAATTGATGTCAATATAAGGTGTGTGCAAGAAAAATTACATGTGATTGCCACTAAGTTTCCTGAAATCAAGGAGGACATGGATAAAATTCGTGCCACATTTATGGTCTCCGATGATGAAGATGATGATTAGGTTTTTGTGAGTTTGTTCTCTTAAATTTATGTCTAGAAAACTTCTTATGAGAATTTATTCTTGTGCTTTTAAGAAGGATAACTAGGGTTTGGAATAGCCATTATTGTGAGTACACATAGCTATTGCCACGTTTTCATCTTGCAATGTTTTTAGATTTATTTGTTTAAATTCTAAAGTTTATTTGGAAAATGATTTTTGCAGTATTAATCTTTGTGGTTTTATATGTTGCAAATTGTTATGGGATATGTTGTTTACGTCCGTGAACCTTGACTATCCCATACTTGTTCAAAAGTTAACTCTATTATATGTCGGTATGAAAGTATTGATAAAAGATAGAATGAACTTTTGATTACGAAAGTTAATCCTTTTATGTCATTGTGCAAATATTGATGGAAGAAAGGATGAACTTTTGTTTACAAAGATTAATTCTATTATATGTCACTGTGCAAATAGTGTTGAAAAATACAATGAATCTTTGATTATTTTGCAGTATTGGTCTTCCCTGATCCACATATTTGTGCATATACTGTGTTGCTCCGTAAGTTCTATTATGTTGAGCATGACCAATTGGATTGATCATTTTCCTTGTGGTTAATTCAATTGATATTTTTGGATACAAATTCATATTCTTATGTGATTTATTAATGTCCAAAGAAATCCTTTTTTTCTTGTAAAAGTAAGGTCGTTCTTGTTGTTCTTTCGGGAATGAAATTTTATGGGGGAGAGTTCTTAATTGAACTTGTGCTTAATTGCCAAATCTTTGTGGGGAGTGCGGCTGTGGAATATTGTAGGGGTTATCTTGTATCTTTATAGACTCCTTAATGAATGCATGTAGTTTCGGCTATATGATGGAATCGAAACAAGTTGATATGTTATTTCCTTTTAGTCATGAAGTATCTCTATGAAAATTTCATGAGGATCCCACTAGTTTTCGTACCTTTGCCAATTTCTATTGACAAAAAGGGGGAGAATTAATGTGTAGTTCACACTACAAATATATATGGTTTACGGATCTTCAACAACTATGATACTGAATTACATCTTTGGAATCATTGGAGTACTTGGAAGTGACGAATATTTCGATTAATGTTGAAGAACCAAGGAGATCAAGCATTTGGATGAGAAGCTACAAAGTTTATTTATTTTGTAATCCATATGTATTGATAGTTTTGTCACTAAAATTGACAAAGGGGGAGATTGTTAGAGCACTGCTTGGTCGAACTCGCAAGCGTTGCTATATCAAGCTTGTTTGTCAATGTTACTGATCAAAACTATAAGTCTTGATTTCTAGTCTACTTATAGATGTCTCGGACTAGGACAGATTGTGTAGTTGAGCATTAGACTTCACGACGTTCATCAATTGAAAATGGAGAACTACTAAGGAGAGCTTGTGGAACTTCATCAACAAAATGTATGTGGAGACTGAAACTCATCTATCACTTGGAAAGGCTATTTCTACTTTATCTCCTATATTGAGACATAAGTCGTGTTACGATATAGTTTTTTATTCTGCACATTTGAGATTTCGAGCCGAGTTTAACTCGCTTACATATCGGTATATGTGTTGGTAAGCTTTCACTTCAACCAAGTTCATCTTGATCATATGAAAATCTGCGAGTAACATCTTACATGGTTTGTATGATACAATCATTTGGTGTAGACTTGGAATGTTTCGTTATGATTATTTCAATAACTTGCAAATTGCTTTGATGCTAATAGTATGTGAAAACGGCTATTGTCATCCTCTAAGAAAGTTTCAATGATTGATTAAGAGTTTATAATACCTAACCATCATTGGATTATAAACGTATTTTGCATTCTTGCATGTATGTGATCCATGGCCGGAACTTAAGTATGCATACTCGTATGCGCATTTGAAGTTGTGAAATTCTGTGTACCAAGTACACATACCGGTACGCATACTTGCGTAAGGTATAAGTCCGGGAATTTCTGCTGGGTTTTGGATGTGTACTAAGTATGCGTACCCGTTTGCATACTGGTGAATACTAACCAGACCGGCTACTTAAGTATACGTACCCGATTGCATACTTGAGTGGTTAAAGGTCTAAAATGGGTTGGCTCATGAACTAATACATTTATATATTAAGGAATACATTCTTTGCAAACCGTGGCTATAATGTTCATGAATTCGTTCGAGTGAATCAAACCGATTTTGCTTCAATTGTGTTCTTGTATACTTCTATGAGAATATAGCTATTGAACAACTCTTTAACTAGTTTCATTTGAGTCATTTGAACTAGTTATGGTTAAGATGAATAAGGTTGATATGAGAGTGTTCATATAGCTAACCTTGGTTAACTACGGTTGAGCCAACATGGTGTACACGTTCAAGTACGGTCACTAAAGCTAAGTGAGGGTACATTTCATTTGTGTATAACAAGCTAAGTTCGATCTAACGGTTGAAAGATATTAGCTTGAATTTAACCAGGTTTTTATCTAACCTAGATTGCAAACCCTGATTTGAAAACTATATAAAGGAGCACTCTAGCAACTGGGAAACCTAATCCCCACACCTCTTGTATGATACTAGTTGCATAAGCTAGGGTCGATTCTCCTTTAACCTTAGGTTTTTCACGAAACCCTGTAGGTTAACGACTTAAAGACTTCATTGGGATTGTGAAGCCAGACCCAACTATTTTCTCTGTAGTTGCGTGATCTGATCTTGCTATTTCTATCGTGTTTGAGTATTATCTTCTTTAAGATTGGCTTGAGATTTAATCTTCGATAGGCAAGATAAAAAGTAGTCACAAATATCTCGTTTCATCTTTTGTGATTCCATAATATCTTGTTTCGCTACCATACGATTAAGATTATTGTGAGGTGATTGATATTTCTAGGCTGTTCTTCGGGAATATAAGACCAGTATATCAATTGGTTCCTGTTAACCTTGATTTATCAAAAGACGAAACAAAACTCCTAGGTATTTCTGTGGGAGACAGATTTATCTATTCCCATAGACTTTTCTGTGTGAGACAAATTTGTTTATCAAGTCTTCGACTTTGTGTCGTAACAACTCTTGGTTGTGGGTGAGAACAACTAAGGGAATCAAGTGTGTATTATCTTGCTGGGATCAGAGACGTAAGGAGCGCAACTGTACCTTGAATCAGTGTGAGATTGATTAAGGTTCAACTATAGTCCAGTCCGAAGTTCATTGGTAGTAGGCTAGTGTCTGTAGCGGCTTAATACAGTGTGGTGTTCAAATCTGGACTAGGTCCCGGAGTTTTTCTGCATTTGCCTCGTTAACAAAATTCTGGTGTCTATGTTATTTCTTTTCCACATTATATTTTGTTATATAATTGAAATATCACAGGTTGTGCGATGAATCGATCGATTGGGAAATCTAATCTTTGGTTGTTGATTGAAATTGATTGATCCTTGAACATTGGTCTTTCGTACCATTAAAGTTACTTCTCTTATATTCAATCGGGCTCGCAAATTCCTATTTGCTGATTGCAGATTGAATTGAGAAAGAGATATACAAAACTCTTTGATATACTTCTCTAGATTGAGCCTGACTGTCTAGTTGATTCTCTTGAAAGCATATTGGAGTTTGTCTATTCAGATTGTCAAACGAATTGTTGGGTGTGGTTGTTAGCCCCCCGCTTTTCAAATTGATATACCAGACTTATATTCCCGAAGAACAGCTTAGAAATATCAATCACCTCACAATAATCTTAATCGTATGGTAGCGAAACAAGATATTGTGGAATCACAAATGATGAAACGAGATATTTGTGACTACTTTTTATCTTGCCTATCAGAGATTAAATCTCGAGCAAATCTTAGAGAAGATAGTATTCAATCACGATAGAAAACAACAAAATCAGAACATGCAACTACAGAGAAAATAGTTGGGTCTGGCTTCACAATCCTAATGAAGTCTTCAAGTCGTTAACCTACAGGGTTTTAGAAAAACCTAAGGTTAAAGGAGAATCGACTCTAGTCGCAACTAGTACCATACATGAGGTGTGGGTATTAGGTTTCCCAGTTTCTAGACTTCTCCCTTATATAGTCTTCAAATAAGGGTTTGCAATCAATGTTACCTTGGTAACGAAGCATTCAATATCCACCGTTAGATGACAACCTGATTAGACTCAAGCTAATATGTTTCAACCGTTAGATCGAACTTAGCTTCTTAAACACGAATGAAAAGTGACTTCATTTAGATATGAGTAACCGCATCTAAACGTGTACACTTTTGTTGGCTCAACAATAGTTAACCGAAGTTAGCCATATGTACACTTTCATATCAGCCATATTCATCTTAACCATAACTAGTTCAAATGACCAAATGAAACTAGTTCTAGAGTTGTTCAATTGTTTATATTCTCATAGAAGTATATAAGACACAGTTGAAGCTAAATCGATTTTGATTCACTCGAATCAATTCATGAACATTATAGCCACGGTTTCCAAAAGATTTCATTCCTTATTATATAAATGTATTAGTTCATGAACAAACCGTACGAAACTAGTGGGATCCTAATGAAATTCTCACGGAGATACTTCATGACTAAAAGAGAACATATCAGCTTTGTTTCGATGATTTCACATAGTCAAAACTATTGTATTCATCAAGGTGTTTATAAAGATACAAAAAAAAAAACAAACTCCTACAATATTCCCTAGCCGCACTCCCCACAAAGATTTGGCAATTAAGCACAAGTTCAATTAAGAACTCTCCTCCATAAAATGTCATTCCTGAAAGAACAACAAGAGCGACCTTACTTTCACAAGAAAAGAAGGATTTCTTTGGACATTAAAAAATCACTTGAAACATGAATTTGTATCCAAAATACTCAATTAAATTAACCAAAAGAGAACCTATGATTAATTTAATCGGAAATGCTCAACATAAGAGAACTTATGGAGCCACACAATACTTTCACATAAAAGTGGAACAGGGAAAGACCAATACTGCGAAATATTCAAAGATTCATTCTATTTTTCATCAATATTTGCATAAAGACATATAATAGACATAATCTTTGCAATCAAAAGTTCATCCCATCTTCATCAATATTTGCATAATGACATAATAGGCATAACTTTTGACATATATGGGACAATCATAGTTCACGGACGCAAACACACATATCCCATAAGAAGTTGTAATATATAAAACCTTAAAGATTAATACTGCAAAATCATCTTCCAAATAAACTTTAGAATTTAAATAAATAAATCTAAAAACATTGCAAGATGAAAGTCGTTGGCAATAACTATGTGTACTCGCAATAATTGTTATTCCAAACCCTAGTTATCCTTCTTAAAACATAAGAATAAATTAACATAAGAAGTTTCCTAGACATTAAGGCCTCTAAATTCTTTATCGTCCCCGAACTCCTTGTCGTCAACAAACATGGGAACATAAGGTTCATGAAGGAAGGAGTCAATTCCAACAAACCTTCTAGACTGATGCCGAACCAGAGCCTTCTGAATTTCGAGAGTCCTCAAAACAATAGCCTTTATTTGTTGAATCTCCTTTCTTGTTTCCTTCAACTCTTCAAGAACCCCAGAAAACTTTTGTAGATTAGGAGGAACAACTCTTGGTTTCCTCACACTCCTCATTTTTCTTTTCAAAGTTGAAGGTACATGAGATTTATATTTTTCCTTCATGATTGATGGCTTAACAATCATATTATCATCTTTTCCATTAGAAGACATAATGCTTGGATTCTCCATACCAGTATGAGATTGTGAGAGGAATTCACAAATCAGGCTCTACAAGCAATCTTGTGATAAAAAGAGTTTTTAGAGAAGGAAAAAAGAATCTAGGGTTACGGAACCTTTATACACTAAAATAATTCAATACGCACAACTCACAACCCTAAATAAGACAGAATTGTCGATTTTAACCCTCCTTTTATTGATCAAACAGAGTAAAGCCTTTTCAATATCAATAAGATATGAAAAGATGGAAGAATTCCAAATTGGTGAAAACCAAACAAAACAAAAAAAAGCTCTTTTCTCTTTTCCTAAAACCTGAAGTGTGCAAACTCTTGTCTCTTATGAACCAGGCCCATGAGACAAGATACACAACCAATACATTTAAGTTGTGTTGGGGTGAACAATAATCTGTCCACCATAACCTTCTTGAATAGAATTCTTAAAACCCTGTTTCACAGACTGTTTAGACCGTATTGTTTTCTCTATTGGTCTTGTTTTTCCTTTGAAAATTAACTTATTCGGAGAAGAGATGAGATTACATAGCTCAGACGACTTCTGAAATAGTTTGAGCTTGTTTGCTAATCGATTTGCTCTTCGTTGAAGTTTGTTGACATATCTTATCTTATGTTTGTACTTGAAAAATTTGGAGATTTCACGACCCTTGAGAGTACAATAAGAACATGTCAATATGGAGGATGGTTAAGACGTCATAGTTGTGCAGGATGCTAGACAAATAGTAGAACCTGAAAAAATTAGAAATAGAATTTCCAGTAGACAAAGAAAAATACATTTTATCCTCCAAGGTGGTTGAAGTTTCTCCGAGAAGAATATTGAGATTGATGTACGTATTGCTACAATTATCAAAATCAATATTTTCACATAGGAGTGCAACACTTGATTTTTCGTCTTCATTAGAATCATAGTGATCATACATTTCATCAAGAGTTGCAGCAAGACATTTGTTTCCAGTGTATTTTCTACGATTTGGACACTCATTTGCAAAATGACCAAAACCTTTACACTTGAAGCACTGTGGCATATCCTTGTCATCAGTATCGTCAGTATCCATGTTTTTAGGAGGAACACGATTATGAGGTTTAAGTTTAACTGATGACTTAGGTTTATCTCTAGTGAACCGTTTACTTCTCTTCAAAAGAAGATCTCTAAATTGTCTTGTGATCAAAGAGACTGACTTGTCAAGATCTTCATCTGATGAATCAGTCTCAGAAGGATCATCTTCAGAGATGTCAGCACATTTACTTTTATCAAGTAATTTAGTGTTCTTTTGTGCTTTGAAAGCAATATCCTTTCCAGATTTGGATACATACCCATGATCAAAGATATTTAAATTCCCAACGAGAGTATTTTTGGAAAGCGCATCAAGGTTATATCCTTCAACGATGGCATGTTTCTTAGAATCGTATCTAGATGGCAATGATCTGAGAATTTTCATCACAATGTCCTTTTCAGGAATAGTCTTACCCAACACAAAAGATTTATTAACAATATCAAACACCTTGTTATTAAACTCATCAAATGAATCTTCACCTGCCATATGAAGGTTTTCCCAATCAGAATTTAGGTTTTGAAGCCTAGCTTCTTTTTCACAAATATTCCCTTCAAATACGGTTTCTAAGATATCCCACGCATCTTTAGACCGAGTGCATGTAGTCACATGGTGTTGAAGATCTGGGGTAATGACATGGATGATTGCATTCAATCCGTCAGAATTTTGCTTTGCAGCAAGAATCTCGACAATATCATAATCACCGATATCCTTTGGAGAAGTTACATCGCCTACTGTAACAACCAGAGGAAAATAGCCATTAACAACGTAAACCCATGATTAAAAATCACGCGCTTGAAGAAAGGCACACATAACAATTTTCCACCATAAGTAAGTTGAGCCATCAAAGACTAGTGGTACGTTTATAGAGATAGCACTTTTGTCCATAGAGTCAGATCGCCACAAACATAAACTTAAACGTGTTTTCCTGCTCTGATACCAATTAAAAAATCGGGGGTCTAACAACCACACCAAATATTTCTCTTACCAATCTGTGTGGAATAACTTCAATATACTTTCAAGAGAATCAACTAGACAGTCAGACTCAATCTTAATAAAAGTATATCAAAGAGTTATATCTCCATTTCTCAATTCAATCTGCAATCAAACAAATAGGAATTTGCGAGCCCGATTGAATATAAGAAATAACTTGGACGGTATCAAAAACCAATATCCAAGTATCAATTTAATTAACAACCAAAGGTTGGATTCACAATTGATTGAACTTACGCACAACCTGTGATATTTTAATTATATAAAAAAATGTAATGCGGAAAAGAAATAACACAGACACCAGAAGTTTTGTTAACGAGGAAACCGCAAAAGCAGAAAAACCCCGGGACCTAGTCGAGATTTGAACACCACAATGTATTAAGCCTCTACGTACACTAGCCTACTCCAAATTAACTTCAGACTGGAATGTAGTTAAGCCCTAACTAATCTCACACTGATCAAGGTACAATTGCGCTCCTTACGCCTCTGAATCCCAGCAGGACTCTGCGCACTTGATTCCCTTAGATTATCTCACCCACAAATAAGAGTTGCTACGACCCAAAGTTGAAGACTTGATAAACCAATCTGTCTCACACATAAAAGTTTATTGAATAGATAAATCTGTCTCCCACATATATACCTATGAGTTTTATTCCGTATTTTGATAACTCAAGGTGAACATGAACCAATTGATATACCGGACTTATATTCTTGAAGAACAACCTAGAAATATCAATCACCTCACAATAATCTTAATCGTATGGTAGGGAAACAAAATATTGTGGAATCACAAACGATCAGACGAAGATGCTTGTGACTACTTTCTATCTTGCCTATCGAGCGAATCTTAGAGAAGATAGTACTCAATCACGATAGAAAACAACAAGATCAGAACACACAACTACAGAGTAAATAGTTGGGCCTGGCTTCACAATCCCAATGAAGTCTTGAAGTCGTTAACCTACAGGTTTCGTGAAAAACCTAAGGTTAAAGGAGAATCGACTCTAATCGCAACTAGTATCACTCATGAGGTGTGGGGATTAGGTTTCCAAGTTGATAGAGTTATCCCTTATATAGTCTTCAAATCAAGGTTTGCAATCTAAGTTACCTTGGTAACAAAGCATTCAATATTCACCGTTAGATGAAAACCTGATTAGATTCAATCTAATATCTTTCAACCTTTAGATCGAACTTAGCTTGTTACACACAAATGAAAAGTGACTTCATTTAGATATGAGTAACTGTACCTAAACGTGTACACCTTTTTTGGCTCAACAATAGTTAACCGAAGTTAGCCATATGAACACTTTCATATCAACCATATTCATCTTAACCATAACTAGTTCAAATGACTCAAATGAAACTAGTTCTAGAGTTGTTCAATTGTTTATATTCTCATAGAAGTATACAAGACCCTGAAGCAAAATTGATTTTGATTCACTCGAACCAATTCATGAACATATTATAGCCACGGTTTGCAAAATATTACAGTCCTTATTATATAAACATATTAGTTCATGAATAAACCGATTTTAGAACTTAACCCACTCAAGTATGCAAACGGGTACGCATACCTAAGTAGCTGGACTTGGACTGCGTTCGCCAGTATGCAAACGGGTATGCATACTGTCGTACACTTCCAAGTTTCAGTTGAATCCAGTACGCGTACTGGTACGCATACTATAGTACCAGGACTTCAACTGACTTCATTGGGCCAACCATTGTTTCTTCCATTTATCATAACAAAAAATCAAGTCGTATCAATCAATCGAATTTATTGAATAAATAATGATAATTAGATTAATATGTTAATCATATAAATAACAAATAAAATATTTATCAATTCAAATTAATATTATATAAGATGGATAAACCTTTTAGGCACATAAAATGCATCAGAAAGTCCAAAGCGTCTTGTTTTTTTTTTTCTTCATATTTTCAAGCTTAGCCTTTGTCTTCGTTAAAAAGATTATGTCTGGTTTATGTAATTTAGACAAGTATCTTAAGTGGTTTCTAGTAATTGGAGGCCCAATCCCATGCAATTCCATGAGATTAATTTTTTCTTGTTTTGTTATAAAAGCCAGAAAGTATGGAAAGTATTTTACTAAAGCTCTGAGATAAATATGTCTGTATAAGCAATTATCTAAAAATATGTATCCTAGGACGAAAGTATGCTCAAAACAAACTAACGTAACCTTCAAATCGCGAGAAAAAATAATTAAAAGATTATCAGTTTTTATAAGAACTGATTGGATATGTCGACTAGGTTTTCAGCATTTGCATTAGCATCAATAGCATTTGTTTCAACATTCAGATTGTTTCCTTTGTCAGATGTTTCGGTGCATATGTCAGTACCCTTATTAGTATTGCCACCTTCTGCAGTGTAGGAAGATTCTCCCAGAGTGCAGTTTTCTGAATTTCCATCTTCAGGTTGATCTTTACTAGCTTCCTCTGCAAACCTTAACAAAGCCAAATTTAGATCCTTGTTAAGGTTATCCAAATCCATTCCATATATATCCATATTGTTAGCTCTTCTTCTTTTGTTTGCCATTTCATTTCCTCATTCCTTAAAGTATGTGTTAACATCTCTTTGTTGAGATACTAGTGAGTTGGGTGGACCTCTTATAATTTCATCAAATCACTTGATGATTCTGTTCTACATCTTCTCCTTGAGTATTTTTAATATTAATTTGTCGATGTTGTATTTCTTCATTATGATTAATTTCCTCAGGCATGATCATTTATTGCTTCTTGAGCCTCTTGAACATGATTTTGTTCTTGTGGATTATCAACTTGTTCTTCTTCATAACCAAAGGGATCAAATCCTTGAAGGGATAAAACAGGTATAGTGAGTCATTCCATATCAGCAATTAAACCACAATAGTTTTTCTTGTGATTAAAGACATAACAATGTCTACGTGTAGAAGCTGGGAATGTGAGATAGAAGATAACACTCTCTCTATCTCCATCTTTCAGAGTTAGCTTAACCTTTCGGCACAATGGGAGTTTGACATCCACTCGAACTTTTGCCTTCACTACTCCTGTTGGGTCTCTACTATACATGGTTATTACTTCGCCAGCTTGAGTTGCAACCATCAGTGGGATATTATATTTATCCAAGTCTGCTCTCAGTCTAAAGTCAATATTGAACACTTCATACTGGAAGATTATATTCTGCACCACCATGTTAAATTTCCATGGCATAATAACCATAAGATGTCCTCCAACTGAATGAGGTCTTGATCTTAAAACTCTCTGAAATATTTCTCTAGTGTGAATCCTAAAAATAAACACATTCCTTCTGTTGGTATTGATGATGACCACCTGACTAGTTGCACCCTAGTTAACCCTCACTGCAAAACTAGCTATAGGAACTTGCATGCATTCTCTAAAGATATAGCCTAGGACTCGACAAACCTTTTTCTTTTCTCAAGAGAGATATGTTTGGTAGTTCTCTTGGAAACATTGCAACTATTGTTAAATTTGGGAGCTAAGCCATTGATATTGGTAGAGGAGGAGGCCATTGAAAATACAGTGAACAAATGATGTTTTGATTTTGTTTCTTGATGAAAGGAGAATACTTATGTGAAGAGTTTTGAGAATGGATGTTCTTATGAATATATACAATTAGAATGAACACGTGGTAAATTAGAGGTTCATGCCAAGTGTTCTTCATGCAAATATTTTTTGATTTCTTGTTCAAACTTGAAGTTAGACCAGATTGTTCTTGGGGCTCAAGAAAAACTCTGATGATAATCATTATAGAGAAGAGTAAGAGTGTAAAACCAACCTTTCTTTTTAGAATTTTGAGGACTTTCCTTGTATGAGAGGAAGTAAAATTCATCTTTATTATAATCTTCTCTGAGATGCTTCTGACTGAATAATTATTTAGGAAACAACCAAGATGCCTTTGAGCCGCCACTGAGCCACGCGTCTGCCAAAAACCCTAGCTCACCCAATCAGGTTTGGGTTTGAGAATCGAAAAAATCTGCAAAGAGAGAAAAACAAAAATCGTGAGGGAATAAACTTTTAAATAATCATACAGTTTTCTCGATCAGAGAATAACATATTAGGAAAAGGATTAAAGAATTGTTATCTTAATCCAAAGTGGGATTAAACAATGAAAAGATCTTGGTTATTGGATTTTGTGGAAAGAAATCATGATGGAATTTTAGGTTAAAGTTATTGAAAACTTAATTCTGAAAAGCATATCTTGATCAGAAGAAGAGGAAGTTAGAAATAAGATTAATAAAAGAATAATTTGGTGGAAGCATATCTTGATTGAACTATAAAAATAGATTAGCTTATGTCATGGATTACATAGGATTTCTGCGAAGAATTTGGTGGACCGTAGGGAACTGAGTTAAATTGTTTTCGCCTGATCCCCCCCCCCCCCACACACCAAATTCATCAATATATCATCACTATTATCCTTTCCTTGCAGCAAGAGTTGCTGAATTAGGTGATGTTATTTTCATGTTACAGGATTTAAGTGACCATGCTTCTATTACTGACAACTCAAGAGAAGATCAAAGTAAATGGATTGCTGAGGGTGGAGAATTCGCAGTGAGTAACTACTATAAATCATTGGATGTGGATGACTTTCTTATTTTTCCTCATAAGCAGCTGTGGAATCCAAAAATTCCAATGAAGGTTTCTTTTTTGGTCTGGACTCTTTGTTATGGAGGTGCTCCTACTCTGGATTTTCTTCTCAGAACTGGCAGAATAAATAACAGTGATTGTCTTTTGTGGCTCAAGAAACAAACAATCACCTTTTCATGCAGTGTTCTGAAACTTTAAGTTTGTGGAATTATTTCCTTAACAACTTTGGCATTGGATGGGTGTTTTCTGATTATACCAAATCTACTATGTGGGAATGACCTGCTAAGAAAGGTAATGCTATGCATAGGAAGTTATGGGGTTTGTTGCCGTTCGCAATCTGGTGGACAATTTGGACTGAACGTAACAACAGTCTATATGGGAATAGAAGAAGGAATGTTAACCAATTAATCATTGCAGTGAAGTGCACTCTTTACAACTGGTGCAGGTGTACTAAGATCTTTGAAAACATTTCTTTAAGCACAATCATTTGTAACTGGGAGGTTGTATTGATTTGAGTTTTTTATCCTTGTTTTGTTTTCTTTCTTTGCAGTACTTTGTCATGCCTTTATGACTTGGTACTTTTTTAATGAAATTTGCCTTTGTCAAAAATAAAAATGTTGATTCTGTCCTGAAATCCAAACATCTAGACAACTTTTTCACTTTAAAAACGTGCTAGAAAGGAATTTTACTTCTCTATATAATGTGGATATCATCATTTATGTTCATATATATATATATATATATATCATAAGTCAATCTTAGAACAAAATACTGTACATTTTTTGACAATAGAGACACATGCAAAGCATAATAGTATGTAACTGGTATAATCTGACAATCTGGTATGCAATGAGAACTAAATTTTAAACTCGACCAACTGTATAATCACATGCATCAAGAATATTTAGGTAAAAGGTGAATAATATCAAAAGTCTCATACTAAAACAACTTTATTGCAATTTATTTTGAAATGTTGAAAAATGAAAATTGAAGGCATAAAAATAGAAATCAATAGAGCGGTCCAGACCCGGTGACCCGCTCCAAACCCATAATTCCCGGACCTGTACCGACCCAGACCCGGAGTAGCCAGTACAGGTACCGGTTCTGAATGTTGATACCCGGAACAGACCGGTACAGGTATTGGTTCTGGCCTATTCCCGATCTGTACCGGACCGAAATACTCGGTAAATTAGAGCCATTGATATTTTTTTTTAGGATATTACATCCTAGCCATCCCTTGTAGGTTTAGTCTCATCTTCAAACATAGGGTATTTCATTTTATTTTTTTCGTTTTTCCCGATCTGAACTCCTCCTTCACTGAAGAGTCTGAAGACGAGAACAAGAACAAGTGAACAACATGCACCATAGATCGTGAAATTTCTTTGTCCATACGTATCAATTTTCACCCCCCACAGATTCAAGGTTAGTCCTGGATTCCTGGCTTGAATCTCAATTTTTTTTCTCTTTTTTTTCTCAATTTAGAAATTTGCTTTCATTGTTTTTCTTCTGAATCTTCTTGGGTTCTTGTTTACTGATTCCTCTACAAAGTAAACAAAGATTCTTAATAAGCTTAACGAATAAGGTGACGCACTGACGCTGATGATGTTGTTTGAGTTCTGAAAGAAGTAGAAAAGGGTAAGATTATTTAGGTTTCTGAATTGATTGATTTCTTTCCTTGAAGTTGATTTGTGCTGATAGATTAAAGATGAGTCTTCTGTAAATTTTGAGTTAGAGTTTTGCATGAGGTTTAATTTTTGAGTTTTATAGAAAGTTAGGGTTTTCCCCTGTTTTTCCCAAAACCCAAAAATTAGGGTTCGTATGAATAAG